>NC_046165.1:61792745-61905245 GCF_011064425.1 Rattus rattus
AGGCCTGCCATTACCCCTAAGTTATTTTTCCTCCTTTCTGAGATTAACATGTTTTTATCACTATTCGCTTTTGACTTGGAGTCATACTTCTGGGCTGGGGTGAGCTATAGGGACTTATCAGGAATCAGCTTCGATGAGAGCGTCCCCTTGCATTCTGAGCTTGTGGATCTGTCGCCACTGGCCTGACCTGAGAAATCAAGGTTCTTGGAGTATCATCATCATCATCACCACCACCACTACCACCACCACCATCATCATCATCATCATCACCACCACCACCACTACCACCACCACCACCACCACCACCATCATCAACATCATCACCACCACCACTATCATCGATCACCATCACCATCATCATCAATCATCAATTATCCTCATCAATCATCCTCATCCTCCTCCCCATCCTCCCCATCCTCCTCCTCCCCCTCCTCATCATCCTCATCCTCATCCTCCTCATCATCACCATCAGCAGCTGCTGCCACTGCCACTGCCCAGCAGAGGCTTCGAAAACCTAAGCTGAAGGCCAGCTGGAATCCTTCCACAGCAGTCTTGAGGGCTCTCCAGCTGGCACTTGAGCCAATACTGGCCACCGCCTGCTCTTAGAGAAGAATCTGATTGCAGCTCAGCCATTCCCGTTCACACAGGTTTTATTTTTCATGCTGCAATAGAAGTGATAGCAACACAGTTGGGTAAAGTTTAAACCATGGTTTGACAAACTTTAAAATATTCAGTATTTAGCCCTTTTCAGAAGTTGGCTTAATCCCGATCCAGAATTAGACGAGATCATGTTTTATTGATTTCCACTGGAGCAGAACTCAGAGTCCTGGGAAGTCCAAAGTGTTTGAGGCAGGTCAGAGCCCCGGGTTTTCCTTGTGAGGATGGTGAACCCGAGGCTGATGGACGGTGATGGGGAAGCGAGCCAGAAGGCCCTGCTGGAAAGGTTGTGAAGTTGCATCTGAGCTGCTGTGGGCCCTTCCAGCGGGGAGGCAGGAAGCACCATACTGGGCAGGGAACAGTACACACCCATGCTTTTCTGTCCCAAGGATAAACAGAATCTGGGGATAATTTGGCATTGCTCCTGATGCCAGAAGTTGGCATTTGGTGAGGTTGGGGTTGTAAACATAGCCTTACTGGATGGTCTAGTCACCATTCACATGGTGGCAGCAACGGACAACAGATGGGGAACGCTGGTGTGGCTGCAGTGCCCGCTCTCCCTAAGGCTTCAGTGCGCTCACTGGAGGCTGGCCCTGTGGGGCGGCACCGCACACTTTCCTACTTTGGGGCACGGGGCACTGGCTCACAGGTACAATCAAAAGGACAGCCAAAAACGTTCCAAACATTTTAACTGTTTAGACAGTGCTACAAAATACAAAAGATGGCTCTGGTCATTTATGGAGAGAAGTATGTAGCCCTTTTAAAGTGTGTGCTTTTTAAAGTCAGAGAATCTCACACCTGTTTCCCCAGTGCACGTCATAACCTGCTCTTTGTAACTGCAGGCATCGAGTCCTCTTACACACATCGGTCCAGGGGGGACAGTCTGCAGGCTTGCTGACCACCATGAGCTGCCTGAGGAAGAGTGTGCAAAACTAGTTTTCCTGACTCAGGTTATTTTATAAGTGTGCAAGGCATTGATGACCATGCTAAGTCTTTATAAGGCTTGTTAGCCAGTTGTGTGTAGGCCCAGACTTTCAAGTGCTCAGTGGCTTCAAAGCAAGGCGTTCTGCTGTCTGCTGTGGGCTGGTGGCTGTGCTATGAACCATCCACTGGAAGCAGTACTTGTGGGTTTTCAGGTCCTGGGTCCCTGTGTGCCTGGGCACCAGGAAGGTATTCTGTGCTGCACACTGACCCTGGACCAGTCACTGTGTCCTTTCCCGGTCAACATTTTGGCCTTAGTTATTTTACTTTTGGAGTATGAAAAATCGTCAGTCATCTCTGGCTATGCTTTCTTTTTCATTTCAAATAATTATAGGAAGCATTAAATTGTATTTTTGAACATTCAAAAATAGATTTTATGATTTAAGTGTGTCGAAAATTTATTTCCATACAAATGTGTTTCTTCTTCTTCCTTTTTTTTTTCTGAACTTCTAGAAATATGGCACCTGCCAGCTAAGGATAGGTGGCATGGTCAGCATGCTAACAGTCTCCCTAGACAGAGAATTAAGTTCTCTCAGAGCTGGCGAATGGGACCGAGAGCACCCTGTGAACAAAGAGCCAGCCGGGCACAGTGGTTCCTGTGACTAAGTCTGTCTGAAAGCCAAGGCGCTCTCAGATGTAGAACTCCTCCATGTCATCAGCCTCGGGACCAACTGTTGTTGGAGGCAGTACTATGTCTTGGACACCCTGTGTGGCTTTGGGGTCATGACACGGTGGGGGTGTGGATGACTCTGTGAGCAAGGAGGCACCAGAAGCTGAGAGGCCAGGAGTAGTTATCTCTGCAGGGCTAGGAGACCCTTTGGTGAAGAGAGGGTGAGAAACACAGGCCGTATCTGGGCTCACCTCACTGGCAGCAGCCAGTGGTCCTTTCTCAGGACTCTTGTGTGCTGGCCAGCGGCTGCTACATCCCTCAGAGGAGAGGGATGCCTCTACTGTGTTGCAAAACCTACTGGGGGCGGAATATGCAGAGACCACAGACAGGTCTGAGGAGGACAGCCGCAGGCCCGTGTCCACATCTGTCTCTTGGGCCCCCTCTAAGTCATCAATGGACACGAGGCGGCTGGGCTTCCACTCTGATGCGCTGTGTCTCTGGGAACCAGTTAGTAGTGGCTGTGGTTCAGTCGTGGAGGTGCCTCCACTGGGCAAACAAAACAAAGACTTGCTTCTCTGGAAAGACCAGGCAGGACTTGAGGTGTTCAACTGTGGGCTATACTCCTGTTTGTTCCCAGGGAGTGGGGCCATCTGTTTGGATGGGCTGTCACGTAGGGCTGTCTGGCTGCTGCCCTGTCCTGTGTTTGGTGTGTCGATGGCTGCAGGAGGAGCGGAATGAGGCTTCTTCTCAGAGGAGTGATGCGCTCTTCTGCACTTGGGTCCCTTTTTGTGTGCCTTCTGAGCCTGTGGAGAGAGGGCTCCATTAGTCAGAGGCTACATTGAGGCTCACTGTTAAACGCAGCATGAAACATACTGCCAATCATTGGGAACTCCAACGCTGCCTAGGAAGCTACCTCCAAGACTGAGTACAGCTTTCTCCTCGTTCCGACAGGGTATTGTATTGTGTAGCGCCCACAGGGGAATGTACCAAGGAGCAAGACCCTGGATAAGCAGACACGGGGAGATGAGAAGCCCTAAAAGTCTCCCTGCACTGCTCAACGCTCTGCTACCTCTGTCTTTGCTCTCCAGTTTGGAGCATGCAGCAGGGCTTTAGTTGAGGGGAGAATAAATGCCACCTACACTTCCACATCTCTAGGAGAGCCTCATTCTTCGTACTAGTCTGGTGGGTACACTCCATGTTGACTTTAAGCAATATGATTTCTTGTCACAATGAGGGCCAGTTGTACTTCCCCTGTCCTCCCACCCCAGACTGAGATACACTCCAACAATTTGACATAACCTTAGCGGAAGACCCAGCGAGGGAGGTTTCCCAGGTGTCTTGCGACTCTTCCTGGAGAGACATGAACAAACATCTATTTAACCCAGATGTGGCACCGATGAGAGATTGAGGAAATGGGGTCACGCAGATCCAGTGAGTCAGTGAGTTTACTGGGGTTACATATAGAACCCTGAGTCACTCCATGGTAGCCGTATCACCAAAGAGCCCAACCCAGTATGGGTGGCAAGTCAGGAGGGCAGCATCTTGCAACCGCCACTCAAGGTGCAGGCAGCTCCATTGAAGAAACTCACCTCCTGCCATGTTCCCCCCACCCCCACCCCAGAAGCTGTTTAACGCCTTGAAAAGGGCTTTGCCAGTCTTTTAATGTTCTCCGAGCGTCCTGAGCCTTTTCACTTTGGTCAACTGGCTAAGCCTCCTTCCAGGAGGGACTATTTCTATTCAGAGAAAAGAGTTTATACCAAGACACAGTCTGAGGGGGGAACCCAGTAAGGGCAGAATGTCTTCCACAAAAGAGGGGCTGTTGGGGAGGGGGTCAGCATTCATTCACATTTGGCCTTTCGGGGATTAGGTACAAGAAGGGGACTGTTGCCTCCTGATGAGTCGTGAGGATGGGTGGTAGGGAAGACGGCGTCACCCTCGACACCCAGCTCTGCTCCTTTTGCACACAGCAGCCCTGCTGACTTCATTGACCAGGATCTTTTGCATGGGACAGGGCCTCTGCTCAGGCTCATTTCACCTCTGCTTCTCCCCAGTGATCCCAAGCTGATAATGAAAATTTACATTAAACAACAGACTAGAGGACAACAGGTCTGGATTTATTTAGGATTGGCGCCTCTGATTGACAAAACCTAAAATAAAAAGGTGTTTCCAGGGTTTTACTAGAAGGGGCATTTCCTTCTAGCAGGCTGAGATGTGTGGTGTCTTCACAACAGACACCCCCTCTTCCCCCATTAATGAGGAACTTGGTTTCCACAAGCCACCCAGGAGCTACTGCTCAGTGTAGAATGCATCCATTGAGATTTTATCACGGGCAAAGGAGGGGGAGCTACAGCCGAAAAGATTCTGGTTTGACCACATGATTAAAAAAAAAAAGTTATTGAAAGGATCTAAGGCAAAACGAAGAGAGAGTAGAGACTGTGGTGGCCTTTGAGGGTGCTGGGGGAGAAGGCATCTTCCCAGTGGGGCAGAGTGGATATGAGTGGAGGTGGGTCCTGAATCACACACAATCCAGGACATGGGCGTGCCAAAACTAGGTGTCTTTCTGGCAGGATGGTGGTGTGAAGTGGAGAGATGGCTGGATGGAGGTGTGAAGTGGAGAGATGGCTGGGTGGTGGTGTGAAGTGGGGAGATGGCTGGATGGTGGTGTGAAGTGGGGAGATGGCTGGATGGAGGTGTGAAGTGGGGGGAGATGGCTGGATGGTGGTGTGAAGTGGGGAGATGGCTGGATGGTGGTGTGAAGTGGGGAGATGGCTGGATGGAGGTGTGAAGTAGAGAGATGGCTGGATGTTGGTGTGAAGTGGAGAGATGGCTGGGTGGTGGTGTGAAGTGGGGGAGATGGCTGGGTGGTGGTGTGAAGTGGGGGAGATGGCTGGATGGAGGTGTGAAGTGAGGGAGATGGCTGGATGGTGGTGTGAAGTGGGGAGATGGCTGGATGGTGGTGTGAAGTGGGGAGATGGCTGGATGGAGGTGTGAAGTGGGGGAGATGGATGGAGGTGTGAAGTGGGGGAGATGACTGGATGGAGGTGTGAAGTGGGGGAGATGGCTGGGTGGTGGTGTGAAGTGGGGAGATGGCTGGATGGAGGTGTGAAGTGGGGAGATGGCTGGATGGAGGTGGGGAGCCCATTGAGGAGCCAGTGCAAGGATGTTCCAGTTCTTCGGTGCTGGCACACATAAACTACAGCTGCACGATGCTGTGCGTTCAGAGGCACAGACTCTCCTGAGGTTCTCTGCCTGGCCTTTCTCCTGTGTTTCTCAGTCTGCATCCTGTCTGGCTTCTGTCCCCATACCTTGCCAATCCTACTGCACTGCCTAGGCCCTGCATATCACATTGGCATCCTGAAGCTGTTTTTTCGGTAAGCACGACTTAAAGTCAGTCTCCCAGTAAGCCTTCTGGGAGGCTGCAGAGATGGTTCAATTGGTGAAGTGCTCACTGAACAATGATGATGGGGACCTGAGTTTGGATCCCTAGCAGCCCTGTAAAGAAAGACAAGCACAGGAACATGTGTCTGTCACTTCAGTGCTGGGGAGGAAGATGGCCAGATCCCTGGAGCTGACTGGCTAGTCAACCTAGCTGAACTGGTGGGCTCAAGGTTCAGAGACCCTATCTCAAAAAATAAGGTGGAGAGAGCTTCAGAAAGACACCCAATGTTGACCTCTGACCCCCACATGCATGTGCTCATGTGCGCAGGCACCCAGATGCACGTGTGAATACACACAAAGATACGTATACATGCACACGCGCGCGCGCGCACACACACACACACACACACACACACAGACCTTTTTCTTAGAGCTGAAATTAAGTGCGCGGAGCAAGGCCACAGCTGCTGGTGGTTTTGAAACAGATGCTTTTCACCATCCTTAAGAGAAGACAGAACAGGCTTGTTGTGGTTCCCAGTCAAGTGACTGCTGTTCAAACCTGTCTCTCTCACGTAGCCCAGTGGAGTTAAATTTGGCTTAAAGTCCAACATGGCAGGCTGGAGACCATGGACTTGAACAGGGCTGTTCATGCTTCCAACAAGCCCACAGGTGGTCTCTCTAGTTTCTACTGCACAATGAAGGCAGGAAGCCAGAGAAACCCCATACCGTGCTGCTCTGAAGAAGGCTGGCAGTGGCTCTGTTTGGCTGGGGAGTGCAACCTGCACAGTGGAGGTGCCTGCTGGGTGTGTGTGTCTCAAGGCTGGCACAGTACTGTGGATAGCGGCAGGCATCCTGGGATGAGAGCTTGGGAAGGAGGCTGCAGAGCTTTTCCTACCCTTCTCACATCTTCTAGACTCCAGGGCCAGGGCTGACGACCGTGGGACATCTACCTGGACCCAGGCTGGAGGCTGTTCTTTAGCTTTCCCCAGTGGGATCTCATCTGACCTAAAGGCAGCCCACCCGTGCCAAGGATGGAGCCTCTGACCTGTTTCCCTGGGGCTGGCTTTGTTTCCAGCCTCTCTGCTTGATTGGGAACAATGGGGCTAAGAGCAAACCCAGAAACTCTGCCCTAGTGGGATTTCCCAGAGTACAGCAGGAGCTGTGTCCTCACTGTTGGCTGCCAGCTCTCAGGGGCAGCCTTCCTGAGCCCCAGCAGTGAGAGCAGAGATGGTGTGAAGTCAGTACCACCTCCCTTCTCTGTGGAGCAGCGTGGGCTGGATGCCCCACTGGAATTCACAAGCTCCTCTCCTCACTATTTAAGGAACTTTCTCAAAGAGCAGAACAGCATGCATAAATTAATCTGCCACAGGAAGGCAGCCAGCCGGGGAGAGCTGCTTCTGCTTCTCATGTCACTGGCGACTGGAATCCAGCTAGGAGCTCGTCCTGAGGCTGCAGCACAGGCAGACTTGGTGAAGTGAAGGGTTCTCCTGAGCTGAAGCACCTTCGTCAGGTGTCTTAAGAGGCTCATCCGTACGTGGGTAGAGCCATTCAGTAAGTGCTAGTAGAGGTCACCAGGTCTCCCTTCCAGGGGCTCAGAGTGTCTCCCTGTTTGTTTGAGATCAGGAAACCCTGCCTCTGCCTCCTCTCTCTGAATAAGGGCATCCTCTCCTGCTCTGTCCTTGGGGTAAACATGCTCAGCATACCACTGTCTGCTGTCTAATAGATCAAAGATAGACCTTTAAAATCAGGGATTAATAACAATGAGGGGCATCTCAAGGAAAATGGAGAATCTGAGGCTCCACTGCAAAATGGTTCCACATAAGAAAGTGGGGCTTGGTTTGAGAGAGAGATGTTGCATCTTGCCTCTCTTTTCTTTAGGAGATTTTCATATGCTTTCTGAGGATGCCAGCCATGGTCAAAGCCTATGCTCCTTTGTGAATGGTCAGGAACAGGAGGAGGAGGGGGAGGAGGAGGATGAGAAGGAGGAGGAGGAGGGAGAGGAGGAGGAGGAGGAAGGGGAAGTGGGGGAGGAGGAGGAGGAGAGGGAAGAGGCAGGGGGAAAGGACAGGTAAACTTAGGTGGAGAAAGCCAGCTACAATTTGTAACCCATGGCATTTTGAGGTAGAAGGTTGGAAGGGGATTATTGGCTGTATAAATATCTGGTCCTTTAAGGGGGCTAGAGAGATGACTCCGCTGTTAAGAGCAAAGGCTGCTCTTGCAGAGGACCCACATTTGATTCTCAGCCCTCTTGGCAGCTCACGATTGTCTGTTAAGTCCCCATCCAGAGGCTCTGACTCACCAAGCGCCATGTTGGTGCACAGACACCTCATACAGGCAAAACACCCTCTCACATAAAGTAAGGTTAAAAGACAAAAAAGCCATGTTGGGGATTTAGCTCAGTGGTAGAGCGCTTGCCTAGCAAGCACAAAGCCCTGAATTCGGTACTCAGCTCTGAAAAAAAAAAAAGAAAAGAAAAGAAAAGAAAAAAGAAACAAAAAAAGCCAGTAGTTTAAGCCAATTATCAGGAGTGTCATTTCTCTGACAGAGAATCCAGCTATGAGCCCATCCTGAGATGGCAGCACAGGCAGACTTCTGGTGAAGTGAAGTGTTCTCCTGAGCTGACGCACCTTTCTCAGGTGTCTTAAGAGGCTCATCCATTCACATCTTCATGGACTCTCCTATCCATGCCTGCTTGGATGCCTGCCCAGCCTCTGAGGCAAAGGGCAAGGGGATGTTGTGAAGATTGATCTGGCCGCCTCTCTTCTCCTGGACAGCACTCATTCTCTTGGGCACATGAATAAGGAGCAGAGTTGCTAGACCCTGGGTGAGCATATTTTTAGTTTTAATAGACACTTTCAAATATTCCAGAATTGATGGTATGAATGTACAATTCTGCCACAGATTTAAACGTATTTTAATTACTTCACACTCTCACCAAGATCTGGTATTATCATTGTATTTAATTTTAGTTCTTCTGGTGGGCAATAGTATTTCATCATTGTGTTAATTTGTATTTCTTTGATGACCACCCCACCCCCGTCTCCAGGGACACCCTATGTAACCCAGGCTAGCTTCAAACTCAAGATCCTCTTGCTGCTGCCCTGAGGGCTGGAATTATAGGCCTGTACCACACCATGCATGACTGTTGGGTACCTTTCAATGCTCATTGGCCGAGACTCTGTATGTAAAGTGCCTGCCTTTTTGTACACATTCTGGAGTTAATACTTCTACAAAGATTTAAGCATCACAGGTATTACAAACCCACCTGGAACTTGTGGTTTTATTCTGATTGTGTTTTATTATTAAGCGCTTTTAATGAAGACATTTACATGTTTTTTTCCCCTCAAAACTGTTGCTGGTTGTGCTATCTTAAGGATGTGCAGGTGAGGTGACTCTGGGTAAGTGTTCGCTATGCGTGGGGCCTACTATAGTGAAGAGAGACAACCAAGTCCTGAGGGTTGTCCTCAGACCCTCAGGACTGCTCTGTGGTACCTGTACACACACACACACACACACACACACACACACACACACACACACACACACACACACTCACACACACACATGCACACAGACACACACACACACACACATGCTCTACACACATATGCACACAGACACACACATAGATACAGACACATGCATACAGATCCATATGCACACAGATACACAGATATACATACACACACACATACACATAGATAATGCATACAGATACACACAGACACATGCACCAAATATATACACAGAAATGTCACAAGTGTCCAGTATGTGTATATAGAAAGCCACCCGTCTTTTAATTGTCCCTGAGTTATTTCTTCACTCTCCTGCCAGCACCAGTATAGGGAACCCTATAAGCTGTGTTTTTGAAGCCTGTTAGGGGAGATGGCAATTGTGGCGTCACAATGGTTCCAGAAGTGGCATGTAAAACAGCACCCTGCCCTTCTAGGTGCAGGGCGGCATTCCCACCCTGTGCTGGGTTGTCTGGTCTAGTGTGGCTGGTCCACATTTCCAGAGACTGATTCTCTGCTCATCCTCTGTGTGTGTGTGTGTGTGTGTGTGTGTGTGTGTGTGTGTGTGTGTGTGTGTGTTTGAATAAAATAAAAATAGGCAGGAATTTGGTTAGTCCAACTACCTTGTATGTATACATAACAATAAAAATTTATTATTAAAGAAACGACAATATGTTGTGTGTGTATTCTAATGAAAGTTTTACTTACAAAGCTAGGGAGTGAGTCATATTTGGTCTATGACCTTTAACTTGTTGGCTTTGGCTCAATTGCTTTTTCTATAAACTTTAAAATCAATGGTCTAATTGTATTAAACCCTCACCAATGCATGAATTAGGGCTGTCTGCCTGCCTTGTCTCCCTTTTAACTTAGCCATCTTCCCTGACCAACCCCTACCCCTCTCCCGCCCCCAAGGCCACCAGCCTGGAGCATTGACTTTTTTTTTTTTTTTTTTCTTTTTTCTTTTTTTTTTTTTTCAGTGGGGACAACCCAGGGCAGTGAGGAAGGGCAGGGAGGGCATGCTTACCTGACGAAATCCCAACCTGGAGCCATGGACTCTTGACCTTGTCATCGCTCCTCATATGGAGCTGGGGAAGGGCAGGAGGGCTTCTGCGATATCCTAGCCATGGACCACCGGCTCCTCATATGGAAGGGAGGGAGGGACTGCCTGGTGGGTAGACCACCGTCTGCCAGGAAGCATGGGTGGACTGGCCTGTTATTGGGTGGTCCCAGCTTCACTCAGGGCAAATTCATGGATACTTAATTATGTTGTATTGTGGTTAGAACAGGCCATTAGAATGCAAAGGCAGGGCAGTGTTAATGGAAGACTGAACCGTCTGACTATACCAGGAAAGGAATACCAATGAAGTAGGCCTGCCAAGCAGTTCAAAAGTTCCTCTGGCCTGGGCCAGGTTTATAGCATGGCTTAGATGACAGCTGCTAAACCCTCTCCTTTCCCTATCACCTTAAACTTGGGCAACCCACACCACCGTTTGGACAAATGGCTACCTTCATTTGCCAGAAATGATCCTGGAGAAAATGTCTCAAGATGGATGTTGTCACTTAGGTATGACAGGACCAGAAATGCTAAACCCTCATGGGTCAGCTTTCCCCTATCACCTTAAAGACTTGAATCCAACTCCAGGGAGCAGAGATTGCCTCTGAATGAGGCAGGATGTGCTAACGGTTTTTATGAAGCTGCGCCTCTTTGCCTTGCTGACAATGCTACACATTCACTCTGTTTTAGAACCTTGAATGATGATGCCAATTTTTCCATGACAACACATGATCTACCTGAATTTTGTAAACCTTTGCAACTTTGCAGCTCCAAAAGTTGGCCCCTGGAAGCCAGAGACCTGTAGGGATAGGAAACCACCACTTCCCTCTCTGTCTAATGCCCTTCTCTCCATTGTCTTTGGGCTAAGGTGCACTGAACTTGTCCTTAGTTCATCTGTGGAAAGCAAAACAGCAGGGGAATTTACCCGACATAGCCTTCTTTTGACCGTAACAAACCTGTTTTTACTCTGGCCTTGAACTCTCACCAACTTTCTATAGGGTTAGAGCAGTAATCCCATCTGTTCCCAAAACAGAGAGCTACCGAGATCATTTTGTGAAGGCTACTATCAGATGCCCTCAGAACGGAGGTTAGTGGTCTTCCTCAGAACATCCAGGCTAGATCTAATTGTCCTAGTAAACCTGACTTACCTGGGAGACAGTGCTACAGGGCTTGGTCTAGTAAAACTGGCTGCACAGAAAGCACCCCATCATTTTGTATGAGATGCCCCGGAGTGTGTCAGGAACTCCTCTCCTGGGGCTGTGAAACTGTGAATACAAACCTTAAATAATACTTGGAACCTCATCTCTGAAGTGCTCAGTATTTAAGATGTGGAGGCAGAAACAGAGGACCTCGGGGTGGAAGAACTTGATGTTCAAGAAGGATGGTGGTAATTCTCACCAGAGACAAGGGAGAAGGCAAGCGGTGCTGCAGGGCCCAAGGGATGAGCACATTTTCAGTTGTGGCAACGATGCCATGCGGTAAGATGGCATTTGTCTGCAGCGACATGAGCCATTTTTGACTCCTGGGGACACGCGGGCTGAAGGACAAATCTGGGCCTGGGGTCTCTGAGTGAAACTGAGCAAATGCTGGAGCTGCAGATGACCTTCCAGGGGTAGGGCAGCTCTTACTCTTGCTCGTTCAGGAACACCGTGAACTAGAACAGAATCCCAGAACTGTTCACTGCTCCTCGACTCTCCCTTCTTAGCAATTAGGTCCCTTAGACCTTCTGCCGGGCTGGGGACCAGCCTTGGCTCTACCTGGACCAGTCCTAACTGGAATTAAATTCATCTTTCATTTTCCAGAAGATTGATTTCAGGTCATTAGTGCAAGTATTCTCGATCTGCTTTCACATACAGAAAAGCAGCAAACAAAACAAAACAAAACAAAACAAAAAAAACCCCACACACTTCCCCCACCCCAGAAAAAAAAAACATCTAAAACTCCTTTTAGTTACATTTAGGGGGTGTGTGTGTGTGTGTGTGTGTGTGTGTGTGTGTGTGTGTGTGTGTTTGTGCCCGCGCGTGCATGTGCAAGCACAAAAATGTACATGTGCCACCATTCATGTGTGGAGAATTGTGGACAACTTGTCTCCCTCTACTATGTGGGTCCCAAGCTCATCATGCTTGGGACCTAGTGCCTTTGTCTGCTGAGCCATCTTGCTAGCCCCCAAGAGAGCTACTTTTGAAGCTAAATATTCAGGGCAAGGGGACATAGCTCAGTGGTAGGACATCTGCCTGGCAGGCACCAGGCCTGTGGCCACTCTTCACACCACCGAGTAATCGTGACAATGACACTGAGCCAATTAGAACCGTCAGCTTTCATTTTGTGCTTGTACACACACGTGGAGATCAGGGCAGGGCTTTTCCTGTCTTTCTTCATCTTCCTCTGTGCTACTGCCTGGGGGCCGGGCTTCTCAAGAACCAGAAGTTTGCACTCTGTGATAGGTTGTCTGGTAAGCACTTGGTCTCTCTTTGCCAATACTGGGGCTCCAGGCATATGCCACCACACTTGACTTTTTATGTGTGTGCTGGGGATTCAAACGTGGGTCCTCATGTTTGCACAGCAAGTGCTCTGCGCCCTGGACCACCTCCATGGCCCCTAACGCTTGTCAGTTTCTCTTCAGCTGATTTCAGTTCGATTTGTAAATTTTATTACACTAGTAAAAAAATAATCTGCAAATGTTAGTAATAGCTGCTTTAAAGGAGCCTTTTGTGGCTGAATTAATTTCCTTTAATATTTTATAGCTGCATTGGGTGTATTCATATTTAGGAGTTGACTTGTTTTGCTTGGAGATGTTGGGGATGGAGCCCAGGGCCTCATACATGGTAGGCAAGCAGTCTTACTAAGAAGATCTCAGTACCAAAGGCATATCTGCAAGGTAGCTAGGCAACTAAAGGGGGGAGCATCAGAAGTCAGCAACAGTGCTTATAAGTGGCTGTTGCATCAAGAAAGCTTTGTGGTAGTGTGAATAGGAATGGTCCCTTAGCTCACGTATTTGAATGCTTACTCACCAGGGAGTGGAACTCTGATCGAATTAGAAGGATTAGGAGGTGTGGCCTTGTTAGAGGAAGTGTGTCACTGGGAGTAGGTTTTGAGTTTTCAAAAGCCCATACCTGGCCCTGTATTTCTTCCTCTCTCTTCTCTAAGTGTCTGTCTGTCTGTCTGTCTGTCTGTGTGTCATCTTGTGGCTCAGAATGTAGCTCTCAGCTACTGCTCCAGCACCGTCCCTGCTGCCACGCTCCCCACCATGATGATGATGGACTAAACCTGAGACTGAAAGAAAATCGCCAATTAAATGTTTTCTTTTAATAAGAGTTGCCTCGGTCAAAGCAACTTCTGACAGAAATAGAACAGTGACTAAGACCTCAGAGCACCTTGCAAGGTTCTTTGCAGGTAGGTTCTTCTCTGGCTTCTATGGGCCTACACAGCATCATTCATGGGCCACAGACCACCAGTTTCTACACGCTCACGTCCTGGTTCTACATATTCATGCCGCACGACTTGGTTCCTTCTACCTACGTGCCTGTGCTGAGGGTGGAATCTGGTATAGGGAGAGTGGTTAGCAGGCTAGCTGCCTGGATTCTCCCACCCCACCAGACACAGAGGAGAACGGTCACACCAGTGGGAGTCTGAGGTTGTGTCTAAAGGAAAGATTGCTAATTCTGATCTGACCCCATTCTTTCTTGTGAAAGACTAGGGTTCTTCTTTTGATAACATTGGGAGGTTATAAAATCATCTTCGATAGTGACCGAGCTCTGGAAACGTCCTCTCCACTCTTATTATCAACATTTCTTCAATTGTTTGCATCCCTCTTTGTGTGTGTGGGGGGGTTTATTTTACCTTATAGCTTATAACAAATCATGAAGGAAGTCAGGGAGGGAACATGGAGGCAGAAACCGAAAGCAGAGGTCATAGAAGAATGCTGCTTACTGGTTTTCTCTGTTTGCTTTCTTATAAAAGGACCACCATTGTTCACAGTAGGCTGAGCTCTTCCAAGTCAATCATTAATAAGAAAATGCCCCATTGTTTTGCCTGCAGGCTACTTCTATGGGGACATCTTCTCAGTCTAAAAGGAGATGCGTTCCTTTTACAGAACTCTAGCTTCTGTCAAGTTGACAAAAAGCTAACCAGTGCCTCAGGGAATCAGGACAAGCCAGAGCACAGGCTATGTTTAAATCAAAGTCCATCAGAGTCTCTTGATGGGCTCCCGAGAGCACCTATCTACTTGGCTCCTCATCGTTCTTGGCCTCCAAGGGTGACTCAATAGTGACGAACCCAGAATCTGTCTTTAGTCACTTTGATAGCTGTTAGGATCGCTAGAGCCACACTGTGGTGTCCCTCCCTGATGGCTTCTGGAGAGGAAGAGAGAAGACATTTAATCACCATATGTTTCTTAGGTTAACAACAGTGGGTTTCTCTCTCTTGGCTGCAGGTAGGTACTGCAGTGTTGAACGGAGCTCAGCTCTGATGTATTACATCTACGCAGCTTTCTTATCAAGAAGAAAAGTCATTAGTAAGACATAGGTGTGTACGTGATATTTTATAGAGAGTGGTGGATAAATTTAGGGAGTGCAATCCATGGGACTGTTAAAAACCACACTAATCATTTTAGTCTTTGGTTATATTTTTATGCTGGATGTTGAAGACTATGTTGGTGGCCATTAACTGGCTTTGTTCTGTTGGTTTTGTGAGACAAATCCTATGTCCCCTGGCTGTCCTGGAACTCTCTATGTAGATCATACTGGCCTTGAACTTAATGAGATCCACCTGCCTCTGCCCCTGAGTGTTGGAAATAAAGGTGTGCAGCACTACTCCTGGATAGCCGGTTTTTTTCTGTTAAGGCCAATTGAAGATCTGATCCTCGGGGGTCACTTGGATTTGGGAGTGACCTTTGGCTCCTCCAGACTCTCTTTGGCTAGTTGTTCATTTCATTTGAAGTTAAGGTAGCAGCCTTGCTTGACCATGGTTTTGCTTGGAAGCTGTCTTAGGGTTTTACTGTGTGAGCAGGCACCATGACCAAGGCAACTCTTATAAAGGACAACATGTAATTGGGACTGGCTTACAGGTTCTGAGGTTCAGTCCATTATCATCATCTCCAGCATCCAGGAGAGTTCTACCTCTTGTACTGAAGGCAGCTAGAAGACTGGCTTTCAGGCAGCTAGGACAAGGGTCTTAAAGCCCATGCCCACAGTGACACACTTCCTCCAAGAAGGCCACACCTACTCCAACAGGGTCACACCTCCAAATAGTGCCACTCCCTGGGCCAAGCATATTCAAACCACCACAGAAGCATTAGGGAAAATTTTCCTGGGTTGGTCTGCTTCTTGTAGACCTGACACTGGTTAGAATCACCAGGTGAGGTCTCCATGGCCTTCCTGAACAAGAGAATAGATGCCTTGCCACAGACTTAGAACATTTGAGATGTCCTACAGTCCCCTGGGACCTCACTGACTCCCTCCTGTTTTGATTCCTTTGACACATCAGCATAGCCATGGGTATGGAACACACAGAAGATTATTTATTCCAATCTGGCACTGTGATTTCTGTGCAATATTTACATAAAACTTGGGAAAAACAAGACATTGTCAAGCATACATTTTTATTTAATAAGAACCTGTCAATAACTCCACTGGTTGGACTTCAGTGTATTGGACTTTGATCTTAGAATTTTCAATATCATATACATCATATCCAATTCTCATTCTTTACAAACTTGAAATAACTTACTCAGACCTCTGTGTTTGCCTGTGTTTGCTACATAGACAAACCCATCTTTACTAAAATCATTTACTCACTGTTTTTTCCTCAATAGCATGAGGCAACACTTTAGTATCTGATGGCTTTTTTTTTTTTTTCTCTGGGGAGGAGGAAACTAGATGTCATGACATCCCAGGGATAAGCAAGAGCTTTTTTACCCTGAATGGACTTACTTCCAGAACATGGACTGCAGAAGTTCACCTTCCAAGCAGCTGCACTAGGGTCAGCATGGATGATGGTTTTCTCATGGTCACTGAGGAGTTCTCACTCCCTAGTCCATATACTCTGCTGGTCCTCCAAACCACAAGGCCATGTGATATTAGGGCAGAATTACCTACACTGGCTAGGAGGAGCTGGCTATATGAGGTGGTGGTCTAAGGAGACTGCCCAACCTGTCCTTTTATGAAGGAATAGAGACACAGCTCCAAGAAGATAGTACATAAAAACTAAACACACAGTTATTAACAGATTAATATCATCTGTGTACATGCCAGTAGACCGTGAAAGTGCCAAGGTAAACCCTGTGGTCTTCACACCTTCATATAGTATGTAGAGCCATTTAGCATAACTGTGGTTTGAGTTTTGAAGTGAGTCTAAGTAGCAGATAGAGAGGTTATTAGACACACAACATAACAAAGATTATTGAAATGATGCTTGTAACGCCCAAGAGAACTCAATCAAGGAAGCCCCGTGGCAACTGTGGTGTGGGGTTCCTGTAGAGATTTGTTTTAGGAAGAGGGTCTGCTCTCCCTCCCCAGGAGTGAGCATCCCATTAGCTGTTTTTGGCTGAAGATATCTCCATACTATGAGGTAAGCAATGATAATCCCTGCTGGAAAAACTCTCCCCTCGGGTGTGCTTATGGCAGCACACTATGATGGCAGTTTGAGGACACTCTGAGGCATGCTGGGTCTGAGATGGGAGGGCAAAAAATCTCATCTCTGTGTCAGGGCAATATATATATATATATATATATATATATATACATATATATATTTATATACACACACACATATATACACATATATGTTTATATACACATGTATACTCATATAAACACAAGTGCACACACATATATAAATATAACACACACACAAACACACACACACACACACACACACACACACACACACACACACACACACACATTGTTTCTCTCTAAAACAACCCAGTGTCTCACATGGAACAGGAGAATTGCTGAGTTCAGTGATAACTGGCTGGACTCAGAGGACCTGTACTCCTTCTGACTAATATACATTTGTCCAGTAGTTGAGTCTTTCCTTTTAGAGCGCATGCTTTCAGACTCCTGTGATAGGTAGAACACTGGGGCTGGAGAGATGGCTCAGTGGTTAAGAGCACTGACTGCTCTTCCAGAGGTCCTGAGTTCAAATCACAGCACCCACATGGTGGCTCACAACCATCTGTAATGGGGTCTGATGCCCTCTTCTGTCATGCAGGCATGCAAATAGAGCACTCACATACATAAAAATATTGTTTAAAGAGGCAGAACACTTCATAGGGCTAGAGATATAGGGCAGTAGTTTAGAGCACTGAATGCTTTTCCAGGACCCAGGTTCGAGCCCCAGCACCCACATGGCAGCTCACAGTTGGCTGTAACTCTACCCTCAGGAGAGCTGATGCCCTTCCCTGGTATCATCCTTGGGCACTCACATATGGGGTGCACAGACACACATGCAGGTAAATAAAATTTTAAATATTTTTAAAAACACACTTGATTTTGAAGGGTGAGTGGCAGTCAGCATACATGGCCACGGAGGGCCAGGCCAACAGAAGTGTTTGCGTTGCTGATGTCTAGGCTGAGAGCCTTCCTGGCTCCATTAGATGTCCAATTGGTTGGGAGCCTAAACCCATAATTATTTTTTAATGTGCCTGCAGTGAAGGCAAACACTTTGCAAAACTTTCCTCATGAAGAGACCACATCATAGGGTAATAAAATACATTGTTATCTTTTCCGTAGAGACTGCCTTTTAACCTGCAGTTAATGTCCAGGCCAAGCCCCTGCGTATTTTTAAATCCCAGTCATCCCTCCTTCCTTATAGCTAGTTCTCTCCAAAGATGGAGGTCAGTGCTGCATTTTGTGTACTCCTTTGTTGGTTATCATAAACAAAAAGCCACATGTACTGTGAAGAAGGGAGAATTCATTTACTTGAGGTTAAATTCCAGTTGTACAGAGCATTGGGGTTTGGTTGGGAAATGTCCCCATGGGTTCATGAGGGAGCCCCTGGGAGAGAGATTTCAGGTTTGATAGCTGCACCCCCACTTCCTGTTGGTTCTCTGCCTCCTGATCACAGAGGCAACATCACCTGCTGCTTTCTGCTTTTGTCACTCACCAGGATGGGCTGCAGCCCATTCAACTGTGAGAAGAAACTCTCTTTTCCCTGACAAGTTGCAGCCATGACAGAAGTAGCTAATGCACTGAGGAGATAGCTACTGCTGTGTGGCTGCAGACAAGCTCTTGGACCTGTGGGGACAGTAGGCTACATGAGGCCTTGTCCTACAGTTCTCTAGTCTCCTCTCCACAGGTGAGAGCCTGTTCTGTCCCACTCAAAGTGGGACACTTTCCCCTCCCTGGTGGAAAATACAGCTGTTGTCTCATTCCAAGTTTTGCATATGGGGGGTTTAGCCACCAGAAAGGGGAGTAGTTTTTCTTTCCAAACTCTAGTTCCTAATGTCTATGTCTGTGCCAGGGGCACAGACAACCTGAATGCACCAGTCACATCCAGGGAAGCCACACTGGGTCAGCCAAAGACAGTGCACCAGCTACAGTTAAGGAGGCTGGGCTGCGTCAGCTATAACTGTGCATGGGGTAGAGGGGCTTTCAGCCAAGGCCTTCTGGGGAGGGTATGTCTTGGCAAAATATAGACCTGAACAGCACTTGTCACAGAAGGGGAAGCTTCACCCTTATCCTCAGCCCCCACTTACATGCTTCAATGGAAGCAGTTTCTCATAGACGATTAAATGATTTTTCAGTACATGAATGCCACCCATTCGGAGAAGGGCAACACTGGAAACCATCTTATTTACATGGAATTTATAGAACAAGAAACCTGTGCAGCTAGTGCTTTAGAAAGTTGTAGTAAACAGGAGGCATCACACAGTGACTAAGGTGCAGCCTGGCCTAGCAGCCCCAGGTATTGGCTTTGCTTTTCTTTGTTATCTGCCATTGCAGCAGTTGAAGCAGCTACAGAGATCTGTAACAGTCGTAATTCTCACAATAAATACTTCAGCTAAGCAGTGCACCAGGATCAGACAAGAAGGGTCTGCATCTTGGAGTTTTCAAAACACTGTGTTTTGTATGATGTATACTATGCGAAGGCAGAAAAGTAAACTTGAAAAGTGAGTATGATCATCTCATCCCAGAGGAGTTTATCCACATTTCCAAAGTTTTTGGTGTGTGTCTTAGCACACAAGGGCCGTTCTGGCTTGGCTAGAGCCAACTGAAAACTCTCTATAATTTTTATTATACCTCGTTTTTGCTATCTGCCTCCCCTGCAGAAGTTAATCTCACTAAAGCAGTGACTTCTGCCTGGCTGCATCCAGAGGTCACAGTGCCTGGCCTGGAGAAGGCACCCTGCGGATTGGCTGAGTCTGGCTACAGTTAGGCCTGATCGACTTTCCTCATGACCTAAGGATTCCAGCAGTGTGTGATACGGGCAATGCCATGAAGGTTGGTGACAGCTGTCGGCGTTGTGGCTATGAGTACTCTGGGATTGAGTGTCTCGTCAGTGTCCAGGCTGCATGTACGTGACTGAGGCAGCTACTCTGTGTGGCACTGTGTCTCTCGGGGAAGACATTCTCAGGACTCTGCCTTGAAGCTCATTTTGACAGTAGCAACTCTTTGTGTAGGGCTGCTTTGCTTTTTACATCGTAGAAAGATGCATTTTTATTTATTCTTCTGTGTGTGCCTGTCGTGGGTCGGTGCACAAGGGTGAGGGTCCCTCAGAGATTAGGTGTTGGATTCACAGGAGCTGGACTTACAAGTGGTTGTGAGCCACCCAACGTGGAGGCTGCGAACCAAACTTGGGTCCTTCAGAAGAGCGGCAAAGGCCTGTGCCCACGTCAACATTACTCTACTTCAAATTCTTCTGTATCGAGTTGCTGTCCTCTCCTTGCTGAGTATGTGTAATGATCAGTCATCTTTTTAAAAAATGTGGTATGTACTTATGAGTATGCAAAAGAGAAGATACTATAGCCATTCTGGACCTTGTTTTAACTAATACCTTCTCTTCTTGAGCAATACAGAGCTCAGGGAGGGGCTGCGTTGTTTATAGAAAACAAACAAAAAACCAAAAAGCAAATAATCCCTCTCCTCTAGAAGAGCTACAGAGGAGGAAGAGGTTCCGATCCAGAGTCTGGACAAGGATGAGGAGGGAAGAAGCTAAATGTGATCTCAGTCTAAACAAGGCAGCTGGCGAACTATGCTGTTGAGGGTTTCTACGGTGTATAACTACATCCACTGATCAAGGTTTTCTACAGTGTATAACTACATCCACGGTTCAAAACTTTATCTTAAAAAGTATATCTGAAAAGAGTTTTAGGGAACTGTAATGGCTAGTTCTGACTGTCAACTTGATTGCACTAAGAAGTGCCTGCTCTGACCTGTGGAGGTGTCTGTGAGAATCTTAGAGGTTTGACCGAGAAGGGAAGACTCACTCTGAATGTAGTTGGCACCATTTGTCCCTGCTGGGGTCCCACGCTAAATAAAAAGAGAACCAGGAGTGTAGTCATTTCTTAGGCTCTTCCGGATCTGCTGAGATATGAGTGGGCAGCCTCAGCCTCCAGAGGGCACAGCTTCAAGCTTCCTGGGGCTAAGCCCTCCCTGACACAATGGCTGTGTGTACTCTCATTGTGAGCCCAAATAAATTCTTCCTCCCTTAACTTTCTGTCTCTCCCAGCATCTCATCAGCAGTGATGACTGTAGGAATACTTGGTTACAGGAAGAAAGAAAGAATGGAAGAAAGAAAGAAAGAGAACTGTGCGTAAAATAAAAACTTTCTTCAGTGCCCTTCCCCTTGTGACCTGAATATTATAATTTTGTTAAAGACTGAAATAAAAATTTTGTGTGTGGCTCGAGTTAGAGCCGGAGGCTGTTCTCTGTAGGTGAACAGTGACCATTCTCCAAAACTGGGAGGGGCAATTTGTTGCCCCTGCCTGTGGTATTTAACTTGCTGCTACTAAACTGGCTTAGAGAGAAACTCTACATTCCTTAGTCCCAAGAAGAGAATTTTTTTCTTTCTCTTTCAACCATTGGTCTTCAAAATCCCACACCTATGTAGACTTTATAGTCAACAAAATATGTGGATCACCTTTGATATCCTTTCAGAGTTTCCTGTGAGTCAGGGCCCAGGCCAAACCTTCTAGACTGTTCTTTCTTTTGCACTATTAGAAGGACCAAGACAATTCATGACAGTCATCACCTCTACCTGGGCCCCCCAGTACACATATGACTTCTGCACGCCCTTAACTTTTACCTGTGTGGCTGTTAAACTTTGCATACAAATTTGTCAGTGTTCAAATACAGAATTGTTTTTCTCACATTTCAAAGAAGATTAGAGAGCAAAGGCTAGTGTTTATTTAATAACAGAGCCACATTCTTCGAAAGGAAGTCTGAAAATCCTTCGAAAGGAGGTCCTATCAACAGCGGTCATCTCTAGGTGACCTGGGGTTACCTAATAGATCACCGATTGTAACAACCTCCTGTGGCAGCGCGTGTGGAAAACAGAAGGGGAGGGGGCGGTGAAGAGATTCATAATCTTGTCTATAGACTTGGCACAATTTTCAAACCTCTGGGCTTCTTTTGTAGAGAACATACTTGAGGAACCTCCCCGTGGTGTGGAAGATCAAATTAAGGGCTCTTTATCAGCAAGTTCCCCAGGTGACAAGCCTGGGTGCTTCCACCCCAACAGGGCCATGAGTGTTAGGAGTGCTCAGCCTAGGACGACACCTGGAAGAACTGCTCATGCGTCTACGGAGACCCACACCACTGCAGGGCAGAGAGATCTTTATACCTCTGCTCTAGATGGGAAGAGTGAGGGATACCCTACTACTCTAGGATGGACACGGCCATTGTGTTATTCTTTGCCCTAACTTGGCTGTGTAACTTCTACACGGCTTTCTGGCACAACGGACTCGCAGACAAACAGACAGACAGATGTCAGACGACCTCTGTACCTGCAGAAGGATCTTGTTGCCATCATGGTCCTCAGTCTGCCAGCGCCCCTCACTGATGGGGCTGCAGGGGTTGGGAAGGAGGGGTACCAGTTGCCCGATGTCCTTCACTCGGAACTCCAGCACCGAGGAGTCGGTGGGCACTGGCTTCTGGTCGCAGGGTAGTCTTTTCAGGGAGAACTGGATGTCCACATCCAGATTGGAGAAGATGGGGAAGATGCAGAAGTCTGCTTTCCGTTGGCTGGGGCTCCGCCGCAAGATCAGCTCATAGAAGCGGAGGCTGTCAGCGTAGCTGTTATGGCGACAGTAGATGGTGAAGCGCACGATTTCCTTACCGTAGTGCACTGGCCTGATTGCCCACAGCGGGGTCCCGGGAGCCAGAGTAAAGAAGTCCTGACTGCAAGGCAGGTAGGGTATGAAGCGGCCGTGCACTCGTTCTGTGTGATGGTGGCGCCAGGGCGGCCGCTGCAGCACCCTGTGCACCTGTAGGATCTGCTCCTCTCCGTACTCCTCCTGCAGGAACAGCACCACCGCCAGCGCTGGCTGTGCACCCTTGGGAGACTTCCGTCTTCGCCTGCTTGTGCGCCGCTCAGACACTCGGAACAGTGGGAGATCAGGGTGAACCCATGCCAAAACCTTGTCGATGGCCTCCTGCAGTGGCTGTGACTCCCCTGGGTCTGCGATGATGTGGATGCTCACCAGGAAAGGGTCCTGGGCCTCCTCCACAGAAAGCTCACCTGGGAGCACACAGGAATGAATGAATGGGTGGACAGATGGCTGCTTAGGTAGATGGATGGAGGGATGGATGGATGGATTGATGGATGGATGGATGGATGGATGGATGGATGGATGGATGGATGGATAGGTGGGCCAATGGTTGAGTGGATGGACGGATGAATATGTGGATAAATGAGTGCATGAGTGGACGGATGGGTGGGAAGTGGATGCATGGATGGGTGGGATGAGTGAGTGGATGGATGGGTGAGTGTATGAAGTGATAGTTATTCCACTAAGAGAAACAGTAACGATATATATTGCCATGGCAGGAAGAGAAGCCAAATTCTAACTGAATGGAATCCATGATCCTAGAGTTTGTGATTTCAAGTTTTAGAGAGGAAAAGGAGGCTATTAGTTTCTATGGTGGACAGTGTTAGGAAAACCTTGGTTGTCCATCAGCTTGCCTAGTTTCTTCTAAATAAGGAAAGTCGTATCTCTCCCTTTACACTATGCCAATTGAAGGAGGGCTTTGCTAATGTTAGGCCAAAATGTGCCTTAACTTCTCATCTCAACTCTGTTACCCAACTGGAGGACGGCTGGGGTCACTGTGACCCTTCCCACTCACTCACAATGTCTGAGCAGTTGATGTGTATAAAGTGCTAGGGGGTCTGTTTGGGAAGATTCCCGATGAACAGTGCTCTCTTAGTCATGAGGTGTACAGCCCGTGTCACCGCAGACTGCAGCTTTAAACATAACCATAGCCACAGGGGAGACTTTCATGATTTAGGTGGGGAACACAGATATAAAATTGTAAACCCAATGTAGTATGTGCCTAGAATGAAGAAACAGAATTGCATCTTGTGATGGGGGTTAACAAGAAGTTAGGGCTACCTGTAGAAGGTATAAACACTGGAACATGCTTTTAACGTTTATTTATTGGTGTGGGAGGTGAAGTCCAGAGGACTGGAGTCGGTTCCCTCCTTCCACCGTGTGGGTCCCAAGAATCAAACCTCGTGTGTCAGGCATGGCAGCTTCTACCAAATATGAGAGGGAGGGGGCGGGGTAGGCCGATTTGTGTGGACATTTAGATAATGCCTTGCACTTGTGTGGTTATCTGATGTGTGGCTTTCCATCCAGATTCGAATTATGAAAATCCATCATGATTGGCTTAGAGAACCATCACGGGGTTATTCTGGCCATTTGGGGAGCTCGCCCTTTCTGCCCGCTTGGCTTCCTTACATTTCCTTATATGTTGGCGTCACCCTAGCAACAGCACAGATGAAGCGGAAGCAGTCCCTTCCCTGTGCCACAGCTCTTCAAAAGAAGGCTCCACAGCTACCAAAATAGAGCTGCCCTCTCCCAGGATGCCTTGAACTCCTGACTTCGGAGACATACAACTTTGCTAAACACCAGTCAATTTTCAACTCAAATGCAAAAGGGCTTGGTTTTGGACAGGACAATGACGAAGCTTGGTCGAGGCATTACGGATGGCTTCTGTCAGGAAAACAGGAGTAGATGAAGCAGAAGGAATGCTGGGTAAAGAACTTGTCAGAGAAATGAGGTGGTCCCTTTAAGACCCAGACCCCTCACAGGGTGCACACATAGCCAGAGGCCAGGAGTGAGCGAACTAACAGGAGTTCTTTTGTAAAGATTTGAGTACACAAGCTCATTTAGTCCCAGTTCAGCCCTTGAAGTGGCTGAGATTGCAGCCTGCATTTTAAAAAGAAGAAAATCAAGACACCAGAGCCAGTTCCCCGCTAAGAGTGGCAGGGGCAGAGAGGCAGAGAGGCAGAGAGGCAGAGAGGCAGAGGGGCAGAGGGGCAGAGGGGCAGAGGAGGCAGAGGGGCAGAGACAGGCAGAGAGGCAGAGGCAGAGAGGCAGAGGGCAGAGAGGCAGAGATGCAGAAAAAAAGAGAGCAACAGAGAGAGTTAGATGGGTGCAGAGAGGCAGAGGAAGAGAGGCAGAGACAGAGAGACAGAGGCAGAGGCAGAGGCAGAGGGGCAGAGGGGCAGAGGGGCAGAGGGGCAGAGGGGCAGAGGGGCAGAGGGGCAGAGGGGCAGAGGCAGAGGCAGAGGCAGAGGAAGAGAGGCTCTAGCATAGGGACCTGAAGCCCTTCTCTCTGCTATGCCTACATCCTAGCCGTATGCTCAGCACATGTCTGGCCACACTGACCCCATCTTCCCCTCCTCTCCACGGCCCCTTCCTAGCCACCAGCTAGGAAGTTTCAGATACTTATTTGCATTTCTTACCTCTGGCCCCAGGTTCCTTTTGAGGACAAGCATGCCAGAAGCCACCTCCCTCTTGGCTCATGCCTAAGTCTTTATATCTCAAAATGGAGGGCACCACAGGCCAGAGGCACAGGTGGTGTACCCAGGAGATAAAAACAGGGCAGAAATTTCAAGAAAGCCCACAGGTAGACAGGAGAGCCTGGACGTGAAAAAGCCAGGAAGTGGGAGTTCCATTTCCCATCCTAGAGTTGTCGAGGCCCTGAGCCTTGTGCCATCTCCTGCAGCCACATAAAGGTTTCCCAGAGAGCAGGAACAAAGGCTGAAGCCTGTGTGGATGGTGGAGTGTTTACAGCCTGCAAAAGGCAGGCCGCCCAGCCTGGGAGAGCGAGCTGGGGCTGAGAAGCATACATTGCAGCCAAGATCAAGCAGGTGGAAGACAAGACCAGGGCCTGCATTGCCTTTATGTTGTATGAACCTGGAGCCAGGAGAGGCTGAGGTGCTGCCCCAGCCAGCCCTGGGGAGCATCTGAGTGCCTGCTGGTGCTCTCCTGAGCGACCCGAGCACAGCTCTCAAACAGTTGTTGGGCATGAGGGTTACATGCGCATCTCTGTAGCACTGAGCAGGAAATCAAGTATTTGAGGGGAAGAAGAGGAAATGTGAGTAATTAACAGACATCAACAGTTCCCGGACCTCCCTGGAGGAGAGAGGGGCTGCGCCCAGGTGTGCCCTGCCTTTATCACATCGATCTTCCGTCTTTTCCAAGGACTCCACAGAACACCTCTTCCATCACGGCACAACACAGCAAAAGCAACCCCACAATGACCGCCCCATGCCTCCAGAGAGGCTGGAAGCTGCCACGGTGACAGGACCTGCTTTCAATTAGCTCAGGTCGCTCCTCCTGTGGCTACAGGATTAGAGTTTCTCCTGATACCGTGGAGCAGCTCAGATGTTAAGGAAGGCAGAGGGGAGGCCAGGCCTTCCCCAAGAAAGGATGCGCAGCCAGCCCTGGCTTCCAATGCTCCCACAGATTTTCCCAGCCTTTAGACGTGCGGTGTTTTTTTTTGTTTGTTTTTTGTTTTTTTTTGTTTTTTTGTTTTGTTTTGTTTTGTTTTGTTTGATTTGGTTTTTTTGCATAAACTCAAGAAAAAAGAAACACAACCCAAACATTTATTAAGTCATTATTGCTTGCCAAGTACTATCCTAAAGCCTTTGTGTGATCTCATTTAATCTTTGAAACAAAATGCTCAGGGTGTATCTTACCCATTTTGTGGCTAAGCTGCTGAGTTGCTAAGGCCCTTGGGCTAGAGAAGAGCAAGGGCTATCTGAACCCCAAGTCTCCCCAGTGACTGTTATCGGGTTTCCCCGCTGACTTAGTAAGTCAATTCAGGCCAAGTTAAAAGTGTAAAAGCAGGTTTATTGTGGGCAACTCTAGGGCAGTGTCACCAGTCTCTGGGGACGAGGTCAGTAAAGTTGCTATCCAGACAGGGAGAGAGTGAGGGAGACACACACAGAGACAGAGAGAGAGAGAGAGAGAGAGAGAGAGAGAGAGAGAGAGAGAGAGAGAGAGAGAGAGAGAGAATGCAGAGAAGGGGCAGAGAGGAGGGCAGAGAGAAAGGTCAACCAAAATGTCTGGATTATATAGGAAAGAGACTGAGGGAAAAGCAGCCCAGCCCCTGGGCTAGAAAGCTGAGGTGTGCCAGCCATACCCTGTAACAGGTAGGGACTGAGGGATGCTGGGAGAACCTGGAGGCCAGGTGCAATTTGATTTGTTAAATAGACACCTTAGGGACCCTAGTCACTTAACAACCATGTTGTCGCCTCACAACTCTATCGTGGGCCCAAGCCTTAGTTTCCCTGGCGTGGCTTTAGACTTTCTCTCCAGCTGACTGGGTACAGGATCCTGCTACGATTCCGTTGACCAGATCAGATCGTGTGGTACTTTTGTGCTATGGAAGACAGGACAGGGGAACGGGACCATTCTGCTTGTTCGTAGACTTTGGGATGCTAGACAGCCACTTGGATGTCTCCATGCTACTTGCATAGGAACCCTCACACCTTTCTCTCCAAAGCAGGGCCACAAACCAGCCTTGCCCGAGCTAGCCCACACCATCTGGTTTCTGCTGCATTACCTACCTTTCAGAACTGATAAACGAAGTTTCCACAGTACCTAGCACCTGGTAATGGGGACGTCTAGCTAAACATTAAGGTCTATACTTCCAGAGTGACTGACTGAACCAGTCTTAGCATGACAAGCAGATATGCTTTCCTGAACTTTTGAACAACAGCCGATCCCATTGCTATTGCGTTTTGGGGCAATGTAGGTTGATGTCATTATGCAGGTGAAGGCAGGGGCAGGATAGAATGAGGCCTGTCGTTGGATGGGAAGGAAGGATGGGCGGGAGAAAAGTTTTAGAGAGGCAGATGAGGCTGGAGCGAGGAGGAGGGAGCCAAGAGAACATGGCGGCGGATGTTAAGATTCCTCTCTGTACATAATACAGGTTGTTATGACTATTCTTAAGGGATGGATGTGTATAGGATTTTGTGTTGTCTAGATGGGCAAATTATATCTTATCAATTGGATCAGAGGATATTGTGTGATGTGTTCTTTCATGTGACAACTTAATTGAGTTCAAGAGAGTGTATGGTGGCAGGACACAGAGGGCCCACCACAGAACTGAGATGTGTATGCCTGGCATGGTGGAAACTAGCCAGGAGAACTGTGAGTGAGGGCGGGGTGGCCTGACAGGGTGCTGTGTTGGCATGGCTTGAGGACAGCAGGTCAGGAAGTAGATGGGGGTGACGTGGAGCTGCAGAGATAAATTAGAACGAATTCCAATGACCTGCTGGAGCTAGAACTAGAGAGAGAGAGAGCGTGACCGCCAGGCTATGCTCGGGAACTGGTTCCTCCACTTTTTTATTTTTACTGCAACAGGGTAATCCATTTGAACCATTTATTTAATCGAGGGATGCTCATTGAACACCTACTATGTGCTGGTTACTACATAATGGAAAGTAGGCTAGACAGCCTTCAGAGAGTGGATACCCTTGTGGGAGGAGATGCGATGAATAGTGACATAGACAATGAAAACTACTTAGCAAACATGACTTCCATGTAACATGGGAAGGGGTGGCTAGCCCCAGCAACAGCCAGAACCAGGTTCTATCACTGAACAAACCACTCAGCACCCTTCCAGTGCCAAAATACCCACCAATGAATACCGGTACCCAGAGCACTCAGGAGGCTCGCACTGCCAGCTGAGGGCTATCATTTTAGGAGACTGAACCTCTGTGACCGCTCCAAGGCCCCACTGAGGCAATGAACTGCCCCAGGCATTGCTGTGACTGTCAATTGGATGCAAGCAACCAGCAGCAGAAAACACGCATTAGACATGAAGTAGACTCCCCGAGCACAGGCTGACACGGAACCATGAACAGGTTGGAAGGTGGGAGGGAAAGATCCCAGTAACAAGGAACACAGACTCCACAGAGGGCCATGCTCCCTACTCAGCAGCATCGGAAAGAGGTGCCGCTCCATCCTGGGAGCGCCGTTCCTCCAGAACATAATGAGTGAGCTGCCTTCTTTGCTTTTAGCATGTTTTAAGAAGACAATTGTTTGCATCTTTGACCTAAGGAGAAAATCATTAACAATTCCGGTAAGCTACCAATATTTAAGACAAATCTCAGATTTCCCCAATTACTGAAAATTTTATAATTTCAATAAAAAAATTGGCAGGGAAGCAACTGTGGGCAATTACAAGCCGCATCTGTAGTGTAAGTAGTATGGCTTCTCCTCTGTCAGGTCCTCCAACTCCCTGCACCTCAGAACCAATTCAGGCTGCATTGGTTAAGCTGACACCTCAACTTTGACTTGGCAGCGGGAGAACAATAAGGGATCTCTGAGCTCCCTGGGCCCTTCAAGCTTCTGTAAACAACAGGCCTCTGCTACAGCTTGAACCACTTAGGCTCTCTCTGTTTTCAGCATTGGTACAGAGACAATGTCAAGGGCCTGGATGTCTAATCTACACACTGAGCTCTTCTGCCCGGGCATTATTAAGAAAACAGAACTCGGCCAGTAAGGCAGACAGCACAAAGCAAGGCTGCCTGTGTGACAGTTTACCACTTGGAAGCAGGGCTTCCATTTTACCTTAAATGCGTTTCTGAGCTCTGTTCAGGCTGTGTTCTGAAACACCCGGGGGAAGGGGGAAGATCAAAGGCAGCTGCCAGACAGTGAGAAAGGAAACTTGAGCTGGGCATAGCCTGACACAGATTCTGAGAGGGCATTAATTAGTCTGAGGAGAGATGAACACAACTAGAAACAAGCTAGAGCAGTTACACTGCAGAATTTGAAAGCTTCTGAGAAGGACGCCCGACTCTGCCTACCAGGTTCTCTGACAGCTAAGACTCCGCTGTACAAAACTTCTGGTTTAAGACCCTGGTGAGGCTGTGGCATTGTACCCTCTCTTAGGGTTTCTATTGCGATGAAGAGACTCCATGACTACAGCAACTCTTTTAAAGGAATGCATTTAATTGGGGCTGGCTTACAGGTTCAGAGGTTCATGGTGGCAAACAGGTAGACATGGCGCAGGAGAGGTGGCTGAGAGTTCTATATTGACAGGCAGCAGGAACAGAGAGAGTGACAGTAGGTCTGGCTTGAGCATTTGAAATCCCAAAGCCCAACTCCAGTAACACACTTCCTTCAGCAAGGCCACACCTATTCCAACAAGGCCACATCTCCCAATAGTGCCACTCCCTATGAGCCAATGGAGCCATTTTCATTCAAGCCATCAGGTGCCCCCAAACCTTTCTTCTGCTCAGAGATTTCAATTCTTTCCAAAGTACACCAAAGACTTGTCACATTCCCCCAGGCAGCAGGCTTAGCAGGCTTGTTACATTCCCCTAGCAGGCTATTTCCCCAGCAAAGGCTTCTCCCATTCCCCAAGCCACTAGACTATACATGGACTTGTCCCTGACCCCATTCCCCTATCCCAGTAAGAGCACCACCAGGGAAGGGAAGCCCTGGGTCCCTAAGACTGAACCCCATGAACTTCTTGGGGGATAGGGGAACAAAAGGCATTCTAAGAAAGTTGTATATAAGAAATATTCAAGTTAATAAAAAAAAAAGAATATCTTACAGATTTGAGAATGTATGCCAGCAGTCATGGAGGACAACATTCAGATTAAAATCCATCTAGTTGCAGAAAATTAAATGAGTCTATTGCCACGAAACAGACAAATGAGAGATGTAGCCATCACCGAGCTCATGGACTTGCTCACTGGAGAACTCCAGGCCTCCCAGTGTTACAGGAAGCTGGGGACAGGAGTTTCACAATTCTAATGAAGATTTCTCTGAGAAGTGATTTGGTCTGGCGGGTGTTAAGATTAGGTGAAATTGCTATTCTAATTGTTCAAAGACAAGATCCCTTGTGCACGCTAGCCTAACTAACACCCTAACTGCCTGCCCAGGAAACCAGAGCTGTGACCCTGTGCTGGCCTTGCCCCTGCTTAACCTAGAAATGGGCGGAAAGGAGCTCCGAGACTTCTTTTGGCCTAAAAGTCAATGGAAGAGTCAAGCATTTGGCAGGTTTGGGATGGCACCAACATGCTCTCTGTTGTCCCTGTACACTTCAGGCTTGCTCGAAGAGAGAGCTGCTTGGACAGACATACAACCTAAAGACAACAGGGACATTTCATCTGGGTTTTTGTTAACAGACAAGTAAGCGCTATTCACAGGTAGACCAGTCTAGAAGCAGAGCGAGCATCTCCCAACCTGCACTTCTGGTCTCTAACCTTCACCTCGGTGTTCCCTGGCTCCAAAGTGCAGAAACCCGCCAAAGCCCTAAAGATTCAAAGGAAGAGACGGGTGCACACTCACCATGCCAGAGTGTGCCGGCATGACTGTCAGAGACCAGACTCATCTTGTTCATGGACCGTAAGGGTGGAGTTCCTCATGCTGAGGAAGGTGTGGTGGAGTTCTCAGAGGGGAGAGCGATATGTGGTGGTCAGAGCTTGAGAGGGGTTGCTCACATCTTGGTGAATCAGTAGACAGGGAACTCAGGCTGGAGCTGCGCTGAGGCATAGCCACTACCTCTACAGCTCCGTGCCTTAAAGGCCCACCACCTCAGACAACGTGGTCACTAGATGGGAACCAAGTGTTCAAACACAGCAAACAATAGGTCGCCCTTGCCCTGGGGACTCAGTACCGTGCAACTGAGCAAGAAAGACTGACATGCAGACATAGGAAAAAAAAACTCATGGGGGATGTTTAGTTCCAAATATGGAGCGGATGAAATGCAGGATATAGATTCCCCTTTCCCAGTTTTTCTACTATTTCAAGTTCCCACTTCTGCAAATTCCTGCCTTTATTGCTGTAGGACGAGAAAAACCCAAGAACCAATGTCCTGAAGTTTTTCGTTTGTTTGAACTTACAGCAGAGGAAATAAATGGTCTGAGGGGCAAGGGTTTCTACTCCAATAGAGGTGCTGTGGGGCTGACAACTGACAGTGGTTAGCAATTCTTCTAGACTCCGCCCAACAGTTACCTAGCAACAGCTTGCTAGCTGGAGGGTAGGAGCCTGGCTTGAAAATAAGAAGGGCTTTTTGCGCTCACTCTCTCTCGCTCTCCCTCTCCTCCTCTCCCTCTCCCTCCCTCTCCTCCCCTCTCCCTTTCTCCCTCTCCCTCTCTCTGTTCTTCTCTGTTCCCCTCCTTTCCCTGCCTCTACCCCTTTTCCAGGTCTCCTTCCCATCCCACCAATAAACCTTCATATTAGGTCTGTCATTTAGCTGATTCCTCAGGGGAACAGGCAGGGCCCTCTGCGGGGCTCCCTCCCGCCGCGCTATATACTCCAGTACATTTTATAAAACACAAGGGCGACTCTCTATGATGCCATCTCACAGAAAGACCTCCACCTTCTCCACTATGACATGTGACCCCCGTTCATGTTATCATCAAGCCTGAGGCAATGGTAGTGTGCAGAGAATGACCCATAGTTGAAAGACTCACAACCACAACCACCACCACCACCACCACCATATGAATGCTGTGCTTTCCTGTACAGGTTAAACAGTTCAGCCTCACTTCCTTCAGGAGTCAGTGGGTGATGCCAGAGGTGTTAGAGCGAGATAAAAATAAAAGAGGAAGTGAGGGAAGACCGGTCATTTCTTTCCACCCTTAGCCACCTTGTTGTACAAGACAAGTTTAACAAATGTGCAGAAAGGGGGTAAGGAGGCAGGGAGGAGACTTACAGGTCCCAGCCTCCTCAGTTCTGAGCTGGGGACTTTGTGACCATCCCCCCAAGTCATCCTGCTTGAGCCTCATGTGTTAAAGGCAGCCTGTAGGGATGTTGACCAGGAACTGCCCACAGGAGTGGGAACTGCTTCTCATGAAGCCTGTTCATTGCCCCATGGTCTTGTGGCTACTACTGCTGCCTGAGACCAAGAGGGAATTAGGTCACACTTTAAATGACAGGAGTCAAAAAGCCTTCAACTTGAGGAGCTCCGCCCCACAAGAGTCTCATTTCAGACTCCACAGAGCACTTTTGCTCATTGCCTATATACAGTGTGTCTATGTGCAGTGTCTTTGTAGGTGTGTCTCCCTTTTGTATATTAAGTCACAGTGTTCATGGGACATCTGGTTATTCTTCGGCGGTGTGGGAGAGTGAAATGGTTTACAGGGGAGAAGACGGTGTTGTGAGCTTTACAAAAGCACATCTTCACCTCAATGGTTCTACCTGTAGGAGTTGCCCCTCCGCATGGATGAATACAGACTGAGTAAGGATGACCCTGGAGGCCGTGTTGATAATGGTGAACGTGGAAACGGTCTGCTTTAGGCACTGGTGACTGTCCCAAGACACAAACGATGAAATAAATTCTGCTCAAACTGTGACAGGAAGATGCTCCTGGAAACACAGTTACAGTGAAGAAATGATAGACAATGCGATGTCCGTCACTCTATCTGCCTCTGCCATTCTAATAACAATACTACAGATGTCATTAAAATATGCAAAGGATGACACCAAACAACAAACAATGGATTTTCTGGGTGGGATTCTAGGTTTTAATTTGCATTTTCTGACTAAACAAAATAAATGACAACAAAAACCCCAATGGCTATGAACAATTTGTACCACAAAATTATTTTTAAAGTGAGAAATGTCGTAGTCACATCGAGGACAGCTGCAAATAGTGCCAGCTACTCTCCTTTGTCCCCCACGCAGGGGCCTGACAACGCTGGTAGAGACCATGTATCCCTGAGGGGCCACTTGTGTTTTCTCTGGGAAAACTTAAGCAAGAGAATCTGGTTCCATTGTCTGTTTTCTTCTTTGGTAGAAATTTCGTGTAGTTGCACTTAGTTCAAAATGAGAACTTTGAAGCCATATCTCCTATTTTTGAAGCCAGAAGGATTCTACTGTATTTTAAAAATTAGATCTGAGCAGTGCAGAGCATCGAGTGGAGGGCTGTCTGTGTGTCAGCGTCTTGACCCTTTGATTTCCTGACACACTTTGCCTTGTCAGTTGTCAAACATCCATACAATGTAGCTTTCCTCTCCCGTGCAGAGAAAACAGGAGATCTACACCATCGGCCACAGTGTGGGTACAAGTGCTTAGACTGTGCTTCAGTACCTCAGAGATTTCCTTAGCTACTTCTACCACTGTAAATGCTACTGCCACTTGTCACAAAACAGAAGGGACGTGGTCCGGGTTTTAAAGTAAACCATTCTTAGTGGGGGGGGGGTGAAATTATTTGTTTTAAAAGCTCAACAACACGATCCAAGTATTTATCAAGTGAGCACATTTCCTAAGCAGACATTCTGAAAATCGGAGAACCACAAAGCTAGAGTCCAAGTACAGGAAACACATGCACACGTCACTGTGTCACTGAGCATTGTGTCAGGGTTCCCCAAACTACCCCTAAGCAACTACCGGTGGGGACACTCTGCATCTGGGGCAGCAGTTCTCCAAGGCAGTAACTGCATATTGTCTTCCAGGCTTTGAACAGCATCTTTGGGAGGCTGATAAAATGTGGGGTCACATAGGCTATCCAACCTGCTAATTGTGGCTAAGCCTCCACTCGAACCATTGCGAGACCCAGATATATCAGGGTGCTGGCTATAAGCTATTAAATGACTCCATTTCTAAAAGGAAGGTCCAGGAACATGATAAATGTCTCCAAGGCTGAAGCCATGCTTGTTACACGAAGGCCTGATGTGCAGGATGTGGGAGGAGCTGCCCCCAGCAGGCTGTTCTTTCCCTCAGTGTGAGTGAGGCCCTTGCTTTTGGGAGGAAGGTAAAAGAATGACAGTGGGAGCTAGATATGTTCTGAGATTCACAATCCTGTGTTAGAAACAGAAGAGAAACATGATTATGATGTTTCCAAACGGATTGGAGTTCAATTTGATGCTGCCAGCTTCTCTAAAACACCGATCTTTCTTTTGAGAGAGTGAATTGATAAAAATGGCTCTAAAGGAAGATGGAGTTGTCAGGAAGTGATGGCCACTAATAAACAGGAAGAAGAGAACCTCGCTCTGCACATTCTGTGTGGAGCTCCTGCACAGCTTGAGCTGTCTCTGCCATCTACTCTTTCAAGGGCCAGTTAAGCTAGTGATTAAGCCACAGGGAGCTCACTTCTCTCCAAAAGGTTACAGGGATCACGAACATAACCAGTGCAAAATGCCAATCTCCGATGCTTCACCGAGTATCCTGCAATTGCAAGAGGAAGCAGGGCCCCTAAGATGTGAAAAGGCGATAACCCGCAGGTACAGATGTTCTCAGCACACCTTGTGGCTCCAGGCGAGCTTCAGTGCCCTGCAGCCAGCCGAGACACCCAGGCTTTCTAATGGGAAAATACCTCCAATTCTTGCTTCCACTTTCCTTGTGGTAAGAAGCAGGAGGAGAGCTAACGGGTGTCTTGAGTTTACAGCTGGGGCCACTGTAGGCTCAAACTAGGAGGGTCCTGAAGAATGACCTCAAATACAGCTAGTTAATTCTTTGTTTCCTACGCAGGATTAGAGATCTGTTTCTGGGATTAGCGATCCTAAGGAGATGTCATATGCTCCCCACCAAAAAAGTAAATTTTAAGCTCCTGGTACCTTCTGAGAGTAACTCTCCAGTGTGACTATAATCTATATCTGAATGGAAGTTCCCAATCACATGGGATCAGATCTCAGCAGCACTACGTGGTGAGCCTAATTCCCCTCCCCGTATAATGACTGTCTTCCTTTCATCCTTTATTCAAACCACTTAAGAATGCAAATCGGGCCTCATGGCTTGATGATCTCACCAGAGTTCTGGATACACCGATTCTGAGAGTGAATGGAATTCCTCTTCCTTTACCTCAGTGAAATTCTATGAGGGACACAGTGTGCCAAGCTTTGCAGAAAGCCTGAAAGGGGGCCTGGCTTTCTCCACCAACCTAGAAAGGGCAAATGAACCATTCATAGCTGGCAAAAACTCATGTCCCCAAATGAAGCCACACGGTAGAGAAGCCTCTCAGCTATGCACCCTCCATGGTTAGACGGCATTATGAGATGTGAGTGCAAGCAGGATTCCAGGATCATACAGAAGAGGCACATCGTTAGCTCCAACTTCCTTCTCTCAGACATGGACAACGAGGGGAATTTTATTTTTTTAATTTTTTATTAATTTTTATTTGTTTACATTTCATATTTGATCCTCCTTCCCAGTCTCCCCTCCACAAACTCCCCTCCCCATCCCCTTCCCCTTTGCCTCTAAGAGGGTGCTCCCACACCACCCACTCACTCCCGCCTCACCTCTCTAGCATTTCCCTTCTCTGGAGCATCAAGCCTCCACAGGACCAAGTACCTCCAATGAGGGGAAATTGTTAAAAAGCAGCCTTTGCCCCTGGTCCTGATCTCTTGCAATCCTTGATTTGCAGGCAGCCAACAGTAAGGAGAACCTGAGGTTTGTCTAGTTCCTACAACTTCCGTTTCCCAAAGTCCAGCATTTAGACAAAGGCCAGCATTCGCTTAGGGACTTGAGAAAATGTCCTACCTGCTAAAAGGAACCATTCTCCTCCTCTCTTGTAGAAGGGACCTATGGCTCTTCTGTTGACATATACCTGTGGTGTCCATTAGCCCATTAAGTACTATGCTAGCTTCTAGGCTTCTTCAACTCTAGGCTACCCACAAGTACCTGTTAGACACTTCAAAGCCCTCCACCCCAGCTCACAGGTTCACCTCCGGGGCACCTGTTTCCTTAACCCTGGAAATATTTTCACCCAATAGGCTCCAGAGAGATAGTCTTGGAGGTTTGGAATAAACTTTTCTTTTTTTTTTACCCACGAAGGGTCTAGTTTGGTTTCTTTACTGCGCTCATTTTGTGTATCCGGTGCAGAAACCCGGGATTAGTAACTTGGTCTCGGAACCAAGGCTCCTGCCTGTTAGCATTTTGTCTGGGCTCCGCCCCACAGTTACCTGGCAACAGCCAGGTGTGTCTGACTCACTATAAAAGGGGCTGCTCGCCCACTCTGTTCTCTCTTGCCCTTGCCTTCTAGTTCTGGCTCTGTCCTCTCACTCCCCCCCTTTCCCATTTCCTCCCCGCCCCCCGCCTCTCTCCATGTGCTCATGGCCGGCCTCTACTTCTCTACTCTGCTCTCTCTCTGCCTTTCTGTCTCTACTACCCTCTTAACTCCCCACTCCATGCCCTGAATAAACTCTATTCTATATTATACGGTCCTGTGATTGGTCCTTCATGGGGAAGGGATGCCTCATGCCTCAGCATGAGCCCACGGAGGTACCCCCTTACCCCACACCTTACCGCACATCCACCGAAACACACTTCTCCCCCTGTATCTTTTTATAAACACACACTGCCAGCCATCAAATTTGGTCCCAAATTCTAGACTCCATCACACCTCTCTCTAACCCTGTAGTTCCAGAATCCTGCTCTGCCCGTGTGCCCCACCCCACCCCCAGGATAAGCACCACCCTGGAGCTGCCTGCTTCGTCTACCCCCACCCCCTCTACTAGATAAACTTCACCATGGAGCTGCTGGCTTTGTCTACCATTAGAACAAACGCTCCTCTTGTCTCCACTGGGCCCCGTGAAATCACAGGGACAAAAATCTGTGATTTGGAACATTTTCCTCTCTGACAAGTTTCCCGTTCCTCTTGGGGACATCCTCCCCGCCATGAATATTCTTGTTACAAGTACACTTTATCCACCTCAGCCACTGTCGGGGACCGGACTGCGGGACTAGGCAGATTCCTGAGAAGGGCTTGACCTTTTCGAAGAAAGAACCTGTCCCCGGAAGACTGTTGCCTCCTTGTCTAAGGAGAATGTCTTGCGGTTTAGAGATTCACCTTATGACCTTGGGGACTTCCCAGTACTCCCCCCGCCCTAAGCTTCAGTTCCTGCTTCAATTCCTGCTTCAGAGCCTTAAATGCTGTACATTCCTCTCAATAAACAGACCTTGACAAGGACACTGCTTGGTCTCGCTCCTCTTTCTCGCCCGTTCTCCCGCAGGTATGGGTCCCCCTTGACCCCCACAAATAACTGGGTCCCCGCTGGCGGGGGCAAGCCACTCTCTACTGCCTCCCCCCGGAGCTTCCTGTGATTTTTTTCCGTGACATTTTCCTTGTCTAGGGGAACTTAGAGTTCCATGGCCTAAAGTTCCACGGCTGGTGGCTTCCATGGTACTTTGCAGCCCTAGCCTCTTTCAGCTCCCTCCTAAAGTGTCCTCTTCCCTGTTGGAGCCCAGACAGGCCACCAGATGTGAGCTAGCTCACTCTCGATCCCGCACCCCCCACAACACCTCCCCACCCCACCCCATCTTGGAGCTTGTAAAAATTCCCCCAGCAGAATTCTGTTTTGCAACCCACTTTCTCCTCTTGGACTATAAACACCTTGGCTTCAATACAGATCAATGACCAAAACTTGGCACCCTTGATTTCCAAGTTCTCACAAATCATAACACTGTTTGCCATTGTCTGAGCAAATGATCCCCAGACATCACATCTAAACATGCCCTGTTCTGAACTTCCGAAAGATTCTTATCCCTCAGGTTCTACTTCTCACTCTTAAAACTCTTTTCTCTCTATGATTTCTCTGGGTTCTGCTTTCAAAAAAAAAAAAAAACTCTTCAGACTCTGCTGTAAACTCTCAGGATTTGTATGTTCATTGGATAAGGTTAAAAACTGTAAATTCTGTTACAAAACTTGTTTTAAAACATATAACAAAAGGCCTATAGCTAAAAATCGATACATAGGTAATCTTAATTTGCTACAATTTACTAATATTCGATTCAATCCTGGTTTAAAATATTTGTAACTTAGCTCCAACTCTTGTTTTAAAAAAAAGAGATGTGCAAAACAACCCCCCCCAAATAAAAAAAACAACCCAAACACATTTAATACCAGCCGCATGGCTGGCAGCCGTTGTTACTAAGGTTAGAGAAGTGCATGTCACGTGACTCGCCATCATAAGATTATCACATGGTATAAACCAGCAAGGCAACACGCATAGGCTTCTCAGTCCTACTGAGCCTTCGGTCGACCCCCTACCTCCTGTTAGACTAAGGAAGCAAAGCAGTTCTCCCAGATATTTTGGATTGGTATGGTTTTTGGTATGATGATAAATTCCTAGGGTTATAAAGATATACTTGGGTTACCAAAAGCGAACATAGGGACGTATGTCTAGCTGCTTATGTCTCTGCCCATTGTTTTCACCACCGCATAACTAAAAATTTTAAATAAGGAACAACATATGTCTGACTAGGCATATTTGGTAAATAAGATTTATAAATTCCTGGGGTCTGGGCAGGGTCACCGTGATGTATGTCTAACCCTTCATCTCTGCTCACTGTGTTAAGCTTTAGCTATCTGGGTAAACTGAGTCACACAAGAAACTGTGATATTCTATAATGGTGCACTACAAAAGGGGCAAGGAAGGAGGGCTCCCAGCTTCTCTGTGGTCTGTATTTACGTATTATGCATTTATGCACTTATGGTCTAAAATTTTATTTTGATGTCAAAAGATCATCAGCTAAATCTTCAACTCAAAATTGTAAGATTCAAACTTAACAGGGAGAAAACTGTAAATTCCTAATCTTATTAAAAAAAACTGTTCATGCATAAGCTGTCAGATAATTCATTTAGTGACAAGCTTTATTTAGCCTCCTGTGTTTAAAACGATTAAAGTTTGTTTAACTCAGGTATGCTTAATAGATTATACTTCTCAAACTCTTCAGAGATCTGCTGACTATGTCATTTAAAATGGTTAATGAAAAAGCTTCCCCAATAGACAAAAGGGCTGGCTCCTAGCAGGAACCCTATGGTTTTGAAAGAAGAAGGGTAGAACATGACCCCACCTGGACTGTGGTAACACTAACCACTGGGCAAAAATCTTCTCCATGTCTCAGCTGCTGCCAGGGCTGGGCCCAAACTGTGGACCGTGTTGGGATGACAACTATACTCAGCCTGGTACTCAGCCTGGCCAAAGTTCGAACGCTCCAAGTTCTTCCTGCACATAAAAATCTCTCAGGTCTTCTGGGTCTGGCATCCATAGGCCGGTGATGCTGCTCTGTCAGCTGAAGACTGAGTGGTGAACTGCGTGACAGCTGAGGACTGACTACTGCCCCCGACAAAGTCATCCAGGCCATGGGAGCCTAGGTCAGCTGTCTAGGTGGTGGGTAAGTCTCTGTCATTTTAATTGATATGTAAGCCATTTAGATTATACCTCCTGCTGTAACTTATCCTTCTCAGATCTCTGGTGATGCTGCCTGACTAACTGTAGCTTTAACAGCATCAGTGCCCCAGTGTCGGCAGGAAGTAGCCATACAAAAGATTACATGATTCATCATTCATTACCAACAAAAAGGCTGGGATGTTAGGTCTCAAACTCGACGCAGAGCAGGGCTGCCTATTTAACACATCAAAGCAGACTCCGGATACCAGGTTCTCCCAGCATCCCTCAGTCCCTGTTATAGGATCCTCCTTGCTGGCATGCCCTCCTGTCTAGGGGGCTGGCTGCCCTTCCACAAGCTTCTCTTCCCTGTATAATCCAGTCACTTGGGCTATGCTGGTCCTTTCTACCCCTCTGGCCTCTTGGTCTCCTCGCTCTCCCCTCTTCCTTTCCCCCTCTCTTCACATGGCCTGGCTGGAGGTCATGTTCACTCTGGACTCTTTCAGATGTGTCTGCTTCTGCCGCTGATTGCATTCTCCCTTTTATACCAATAAACATTCTCATCCACCTTACCTAGAAGCAGCTATGTCCTTCCTCCTTTTTATTTATTTATTTTTACATTCAGGGTTGATTCCTTCAGCCCTGACACTGGCGTGAACACTACAGGACGCACATGTTTATTTCCTCAGATTTTCATTCTGGGAATTCTGGGTCAAAGAGAACAAAAAGGTGCAGGCTCTTCTTGCCTCTCCCTACACAGGTATAAGGCAGGGATTGAACCTGCTGATCATACAGGGGGACCGGACCCGGTGCTCATGATGGAGAGAGACCCCCACAACAGAATCTTCAGGACAATGACACAGTTGTCATTGTTCCTGTTCTGCCTCTCGGTCACGGGAGATGTGATTTTAACAATCTCCTTGGAAGAGCATATTGCACCGTGGTGATACTTGTGTTTTCCACGATAGACTTTAGACTTAATTTTTAACAATGTTTTCAGAAAGTGCACTCTTTCAGTGACTGCCCAAGGGGCCTTCTGGATGTGGGTGGGGCAAGATTTATGTGGCTGGTTAGGAGGAGCGCCAGGCGAGGTGCTGAGCTGAAGCAGGCCAGCTGGGATCCACCAGTATTCTTTACTACCAGGAAAGGGCTGCTGAGCCCTGGGAACTAGAAATAAACATTTGTCAAAGATCTGGCTCAGGCATAAGAAAATTACTAGGTAAATGTCTTTGGGAAAACTTTCCAAGCAAAGACTGGGCCTGGAGATGTAGCTCAATGGTTTCCTGGTTATGGGAACTATTGATAGTGCTCAAGAGATCAGAATTCCCCTGACTTTTGCTGCAGGGAGAGAAGGGCTGAAGCCTGGGGCTAGAGGAGGAAACTGGCTCCTCAGGAAGAAAGACTGAACAGTTCCTCCTATAACCATGACAAGGGACACTGGAGTCAAAACAGTGATGGGCAAAGTCACACGCTGACCCAGACTGCCTCGTCGTGTTTACTTCTGGCCTCTGTTTTAACCGTGGACTTGGGCTTCCTCATCCAAGTGGAAAACAAGCCCTTCTCTCTGCTTTTTACTGTTAGCCATGTCCTTGAACTGGTGCATTGAGGATGGCTGGCTTTTTTGGGCTGCTGAGCTTTGACCCTAAAATCTCTGGTAACACTTTGGCCTTCCTCTTCTCCTTTTCTTGAGAATAAGGATGGGAGGACGGTTGTGGTGGCAGTAGCCATATTCTAAGTCTCAGGTGACCTTCAGGGTAGAGCCAAGGGCAAGCCAAGGGCCGAGCCTGGTGCCACAGAGTGACTGAAAGTGCTCCTCAGATCTGTGCCGCATTCGTTTTAAGGATGAAGGAGAATAAATCACTACTTGCTTAAAGGCCATTTTTCTCCTGTTTCCTGATAGAAACACGCACTGAGTATGAGCTTTCCCGAGTGAGGCGCAAACACCACGGGTTCAGATGGGGGAAGGACAGAAACTCAGTCCTCAATACCGGACGGCAAAATGGAGGAGAGGGAAACATCCAAACCAAATGGCCGCACTCGCTGCCTGGAGAGGAGCTTCGCAGCAACAGAGGATGGCCACGAGAGAGCAAATCCAGCAGTGTCAGTGGGCCGGGAGTTTAGAGAAACCCTTCTTGAGGAAGTATAGTAGTATCTGGGTCAGAAAGCGGCAGTCTGGAGAGCAGTTTGGAGGCTTAGTTGTGCACCAGCCAGCGGGGACCTGCTCTCATGATTACAATGGCTTTAATAACGGGGGCGGTGGTGGAAACAGACATGGGGTGAGCCACTGTCCACCTCTTTTAACTATCTATTGAGTGGCTTAATGCGATAATCAGCCCAGCAGAGGTGTCTACACCAGGGAAACTGGCAAACAGCACAAGCTGAGGCCTGCTTTATTACTTTGGATGGCCTAGACTTAAGAAAATGATGGATAAAATTTAGTAATGCAGATTAAATTTTAAACTACACCATGTCTATGTTTATTACATTGAAACCAATAAATATCTTGGGGCAATGTTCTTGTATTTGAAAATTGTTATTGTTGAGGAAAAATTGTATCTAAGTACCATTGTGCTAATTGTGAGCCCTGGACTGGGGGGGGGTGTTCAGAAAAAAGAAAAAGAAAAAAAAATAACGGGGGCGGGGCGGGGTGGGGTTGGGGGGGTGATGCTGTATCCCCAGTTGGCTACGATGATCAGAAACTGCTCACTGCAGCCATCGCTAATAAGTGAGTAAAGTTTGACACTAAATTACAATTCTAGATACTCAGCTTTTTTCATAGTCCCTGCTGCAGAGCAAAACCAAGCCAGAACATCCGTAAACATAATGAGTCAATTAAGCGTCTCTCCATCTGGGAATGACTTAGAGTTGAAAGCTTAACAGGATCAGGAGAGAGGGCAGAGCAATTCAGTATTTATTGAATCAAAGCGTCAAGGCGTTTATTGTGAGACGATTGTTTTGGGTAATTTTAAAGCAAATGTTGGTGTAATGTTTTTAATCACTGAAAATCCTGTCTAGACACAAGACTTCATTCTTCACGTGCACATTTACTGATATTTTCATATTGAGTATAAGCACCTTTCAATGTTCAGAGTTCACTCTGAGTATAAAACACATTCTATTCATGGTTATTACATTCAATGATCGTTTCTAAGCCAGGAGTTACTGAACTAGGAAGATGGATTAATAAAAATGTTTACATCTGGAACTGGAGGTCCGTCTCACGGAGGAGGGTGCTTGCTTGGCAGGGCCCAGACTCAGGACGATCTCGAGAATATCTCTACTCCTTTTAGCAAAATTTGAAGTGGAGAAATAATAGCTAACTTTTCTAATTATAGCCTCTGTTGGTGTTGGTATTGCTGTAACACACTTCACAGGAGTTTCCATAGCAGGGTGTCCTCTCTAAGTTGGGAGGGGACAGAAGTGAGAGAAGCCCTGAGAGGAGTGAGCCGAGCTCCATGGAGGCAGCGCAGGCTCTGAGTTTTTTCTTTCCCTTCACGCAGCAGGGATTGGGCACTCAGGGTCAGGGGATGAGTTAATTTGCTTTCTGAGGAGGCTGCTCCTAAAAGGTCTACAGGCTGCTGACAAAGCCTGGGGCACATCTGTCCCCAGATCTAACCCTAACCCTAACCCAGGCTGGGTCTCTAGGGAGAGGAGTCACATACCCAAGGGACAGGAAGAGCCCCCCGCTCAGAGTTAGAGTCTCCCCTACTACATTCTGTGGAAAGGGCTTCCTTGGCCATTTCTACTCATTATCAAAGCATGTGCCACACAGATGCTCTCTGTGGTACTTGAGCTCTGGAGGACGGCTAAGACAGCCTTGATTCCTCAATGGAAACTTCCAAATCTGGAAGAACCTAGAGTAATACGCTCCAAGTTCTACAGACCATGACTGTCAATCTAGACTACTGCAATCAGAAAGCTAATTGTCATAGTTAAAGGGGAAAGAAAAACTTCCCATGGTACAAATAGGCTAAAATAATTCCTACCCACCGAGTAGTACTAGAGAAAATACTGGAAGCAATGTTTTGGATTGAAGAAAGGACTAGGCACAGCCAAGAGACTCTACCAGGAGGATGAATGATGTTATAATCATAACACACAAAGGACAACTGTGACCACAAGCAGCCAAAACAAAAACAAACAAAAAAAAACAAACCCAAACCCAATAAAATGACTGGAACCATAGAATTTTCAATAATAGTTAAATATTAACAGCGTCAACTCTCTAATCAAAAGACACGGGCCAAATAAATTGATTAACAATTTAAACAAAACTCACTTTTCTGTTGCCTAAAAGAAACTCATCTTACCTCTCGAGACAAGCAACACCTTAAACTGAAAGACAGGAAAAGCATTGCAAGCAAACAGGAGCAGGAAGCAAGCCATCCTAAAACCGGACACAGTGGACTTCAAACCAGCACTAATCGGAAGAGATAAACAGGGGCACGTCATTCTACCCAAGAGGACACTTAACCAAGAAAACATTGCAGGTACCAAACTCTGGTGTACCTAATCTCATTAAAAAGTGTACTGTTGGAATTAATGACACAGATGTATATCAACATATCAATAGGTGATTTCAACATCTTACTTTCTCTAAAAGTCATCTGAATAAAAAATGAAGTGATAAACATCCAAATTAAATGCCACCATACATCAAATGGTCCATACACACACACACACACACATATATATATACATATATATATATATATATATACACACACACACACAGAATATTTCACCGAAACAACAAAGAAAATACATTCTACTCAGCAGTTCATCAAAGCCTCTCTAAAACATATCACATATCTGGACAAAGTTAGAATATTGAAATAACTTAATGCCATCTGCTAATTTGTAACAAAACTTAAAAATAGGTAGCAAACAGCTGCCCCCCAAACCCTACGGTTACGTTCACAAGCCCATGGAGATCAAACAGTTCATTGCTGAATAATGAATGGGTCAAAGAAACGATCAAGAAAGGAAAATAATCTTGGAACCAAACGAACACACGGCACAACCAAACTGGGACGCCTAAGAGCCAGGCTAACTGAATTGATTAATAATGACTTCCTGTGAGGGGAATTTAGAGCTCTAAGCCCTGACAGTGAAAAATCAGAAAAAGCACAAATAAATGACTTAATGACGCAATTCAAGGATCTGGAAAAACAGCAACAAACCAAGCCCAAATCCACTGGATGGAAGAAATAAGAAGAACAGAAATCAATGGCACAGAAACAAACAGTACAAAGAAGAAGTAAACCTAGGGTTGGCTTCTTTGGGACAATAAACAAGATTCATGGACCCTTGGTCCAATGAATAGACCAAGAGGACCTAAGTTAACAGAATCAGAAATGACACGGAAGCATTACAACAGACGCCACTGAGATTCAGAGTCCTATAAGGGAAGGCTTTCAAAATCTGTGCTTCATTAAGCTGGACAACCTAAAGGACATGGGAGCATTTCTAGATCTATCTAAACGACCAAGGTCAGAGTCAGATTAAGATGAGGTCAACTGCTGAAGCAGACCAACAACAAGTAAAGAGATTGAAGCGCCCAAGGAAAACACAGGCTTAGCTGTGCTCATAGCAGAAAGGAAAGGGAGCAGAGGGAATGCCTGAGAACTCCCTCTACAAACCCAGCAGCCTTCTAACGTCAGGATCAGTAAAGACACGACAAGAGAAAACCAGGCCAGTCATATAGATGAAACATGATCAGCAAAGTATTTGAAAACTGAATATGGCTATAAATTCAAAAGATCACTCTCCATGGTCCAGTTGGCTTTATCCTAAAGATGCAGGGATTGTTCAACATACTTAAGTCCATAAAACATAATAAACCATGTAAGAGGGCTTAAAGACAAACATTGAATGATCATCTCAATAGATACAGAAAAAGACACTTGACAAAAATCCAGCATGCCTTGCCAAGGAAGGCAAGGATTGAAGGGAACATTTCTAACATAATACAGCTATATATGGAAAACTATAGCCGGCACATACTACATGGAGAAAACTCAAAGTAATCTGATTAAAATCTGGAATAAGACGGTGCTGTCTCCTACTCAATACAGTGCCTGAAGTTTGAGCTGGAGCGAGAAGAGCAGAAGAACAAGTCAAACTACCCCTATTTGCAGACTCATCTCAAGGATTCCATCAAAAACGCCTGGAAACAATCAGCAATTCAGCCAAATGGCAAAGTATGAAATCAACTTACAATAATCCATAGTAGCTGACTTGGGAAGAGATCACGGACAGACTCTCATTCACGGTATCTTCAAAAAGGAACAATATAACCAAGAATAAACCTTCCAGGGGAGTAAAGAACTGGGCTACGAAAACTTGACTCACCGCTGAAGCCAGAGATTGAGAAAGACACCAGGAAACGGAATTGATGTGGAGACAATGACAACTCTAACAAAAGTAACTTACGGATTCAATCCAATCCTAATCAAACACCCACGAGGACCTTTGAGTGAACACAGAAGAGCATCCTAAATTAACATGGAACAAAAACAGCAACAACAAAATACTCCCAAACAATCCCAAGCACCATGAACAATGCCGGAGGGACTACTACTCCAGGTTTCAAGCTATGTTATAGAGTCATAGTAATAAATATGACCATAAACAGTAAAAAAAAAAGATGTATAGACCAAGGGAGGAAATCAGAAGACACAGATATAAATACATACCACTACAGCAGTCTGGTGGCTGGCAAACACGCCAAAAATATACACTGGAGAAGAGGCACGTTCAATAAATGTTGCTGGGAAAACTGGATGTACATATGTAAAAGAAACGAATAGATAAGACCTGTGTCTATCACCTTGCACAAGAATTAACTCCAGATGTAGCAAAACAAAAACAAAGACAAACAAAAAAAAAACCCACACAAACAAACAAACAAAAAACTTTTAACATGAAATTGGAAACACTGAGACTGCTAGAAGGAAACAGTCTGCACCTGCACGGTGTGGACGTAGACAGACTTTCTAAGTCTCATTTGCTCAGGCATCTGCCCTTGCCAAGTGGAACTTCATGAAACCAAAAGGCTTGTGCACAGCTAAGCAAGACATCAGTTGAGTGGAGAAGAAGCCACAGAAAGGGAGAGACTCACTCCTTCCAGCCGCAGTTCTGACAGAAGATTAGTATGCAGAATATATAAAGAACTCAAAACAGAGACTCAAGAGAACAAATGATCCAGTTTAAAAATGGGCTTTGTATCCACACAGGACTCTCGAAAGATGAAATAGAAAAACAAGAAACATTTCAAAGGAGTATTTATTCACTGTTCTTAGCAATTAGGGAAATGCAAATTAAACCACCGTGATTTCATTTCACCCCAGTCTGAACGCCAACATTCAACAGAATCACTGTCAGCAAATGCTGGTGAGGATCTGGGGGAAGGGGACCCACATCCATGGAGGCAACCACTGTGGAAATCAGCATGGGGAACTCTCAAAAAGCTAAGACTAAGTCTACCCTAAAACCCAGCTCCATTGCTCCTTGGCACACGCCCAAAGGACCCGACATCCTACTGGACAGACGCATACAAATACATGTAACCACACTGCTGCTTTTATCCACGATAGCTAAGACATGGAAATAACCTACATGTCCTCCGACGATGGACAGAGAGTGAAAACATGGTAACACGATGAAGTGCTCCTCAGATGTCAGAAGCAATGAGACCACAAAACTGGCAGGTGCATAGACTCTAGAAAATACTATACTTTGCGAGGTAACGCAGTCCCACAGAGACAGATGCCGGGCATTCTCTCTTACCTGCGGTTCCTAGCTCCAAACATTCAGATGTGAGTACACAATCTGGAGGACTGCAGAAGTCAGGAGACTGAAGGGACCATGGTGTGTGTTGGGGAAGGCGCTCTAGAGAAGGGTAGCAGGCTACAGGGGATTTGGAGGGGAAATGGGAAAACGAGGAAGGGATTGTCTATAACTGAAGGGGGATGTCAGTACAGGAAGACAGGGAGGGAGAGGGGGTAAATAAAACTAATGATGTTTGAAAGGGGCATAGGGAATTATTATTTTACATTTACCTAAAATTGCATATGAAATATACAAGTATATGTGCACACATAAATATAAGTACATACATACATATATACACATAACACACATACACACACACACACATATACACAGAGACAGAGAGAGACAGAGAAATGGAAGGACGGAGGGAAGGAGGGACAGAGGTTGATTTAATGAAGTTTTAATGAAGTTACACTACTTTGGGCTGGCCTTAATACTCCATCCAAGAACCATAGACTATCTAACAAAAACCCCAGTAGCAGGCAGGAGAAACCTCCCTTTGAGTTATTGGGCAGGGGAGTTCAAGACTCTCCTAAAACAATCTATGCTATTGCCGTTGCCCTTGGCTGCCTCCCAGAGGCTGAAGGTGAGTCCTTATTGCCAAAGACACCACACATATTGGACATGGAGCCTGAAGGATTTGAGATGGAGTTAACCTGACCATCTCCGCCCCGTGAACTAGCTTTCATAGTGCTAGAAGGTGCTATGAAAGCTGCTGAGGGGCACAAGCGGTCAATTGCTCTACCCAGCTGTGACACCTATGAACCACAGCAATTCCAGCGTGACAAGATATCCCTAAAGGGGCAACGGTGGGACTTAATCTTAGCAATAACCAACAGCCATCTTATTGGACTCGCAGCTCACCGAACAGGAGGGAAATCATGTCTGGTACTGTACACTGTAAGTTGGCCAACTATATGTGACAAGTCAGGTCATGGATCTTAGAGGAGAACCTACGACTGCCACTTTCCAAAACCAGCACAGTTCCTAAGTATATTCTAAATACTTACTCTCTATACTCAGAGTTAAGTTAAGAAGGTTCTTTTTGCAGCAGGAGGCCATTACAGAAAGCGCAATTAGCCCCAGCCCCTACTGATGCATCTGCTAATCAACTCCTGCATCTAAGGAGGCAACATCATGGAAGAGGGGTAGAAAGAGTGTAAAAGTCAGACCAGGCACTTTTCTGTGAGACCGAGCCTTCTAGTTATGACAGGGAAACTACAACCATGAGATCTCATCATCATGACAGGGTCTCAAGATCTGAACCATTCCAACAGCAGTTGACACCCCAACACAGACAGAGGAAATCTAATGGGATCCCCACCCCTCCCTGAGGAGCTACACGCAATTGACAACTTCTGAGAGACGGAGAATTAGTGTTCTCCAGGGGTGAGCTCCTGAGTGGTTATCCAATACTAAGTGGTCAGAAACAAATGCATGCAGTAACACAGACTGGTATTTGTTGTTTGAATGTTTATGTAACAACAATGATTAAAGAAGAGGAGGTCGTGAATTTGGAAGGGAGTTGGGGGTACATGGGAGGGCTGGGAGGGAGGGGAGCAAGCAGGAAAGCGATGTGATTATATTTCAATTAAAAAGACAACCTTGAAGGACATTCAAAGGATACTTACTGCTGGTGGAGGACAGATGGCTGTAGTCGGACCTGAAACATAAGAAGTAGGATCAGACACCATTCTCCTCTGTCCAAATGAACCTCTTGTACTAAAAGCTTCGTTAATGGTGATATGGTAGGAGCATTTGCCTGCTAAAGCTGTCACGGGTGAAAAAGTGTTGAGGCTTCTTTTGTGCAAATCAGCACTATGTTTGAATTTTGGAAGCAAAACTGGGCCTTCATATGGGCTCTGCGAGTCACTCTGTGTGATTCTCAGGCCCTCTAAATTTGCTGTAGAATTTTTGAATATTTGTTTTTTTTTCTGGTGAGAAAGCTTCTAAGTTTTCAACAGATTCACAACTCCTCAAAAGGCTACACTCCCATCAAGGGGAACTTTCCCAACGTTCTCGCAGCACCACTGGGGTGCTTCCTTGCTGACACGATGGGAGGGACCCTGAGGAAGGAGGATAGAACTTGACCAGGGAATAGGAGAGCATCCACAGGACAACAGGGACCCTCAGCACCGGGCACCTCAGTTGATTCCCTTCCTAAGCCTGCTGGGTAGGAGAGCCACAGGGTACAGGCTGTGATGGGGAAGGAGAGTGGAAGAGAAGTGATCCATCCATGCGAGTTTTATGTGAAGAACTAGATGGCTGGCAGTCAGTCACTATGTGAATGGAATCCTGCCAAGGACCTGCCCTGCCTCCTTGTCTGCCACATTCCTGTCATCGGGTAGGGCTCTTAAGACTTTCCTCTTTGGCAAGGAATTTGGTTTAGAAGCTGTCAAAGTCATTCTCAGTAGGAATCTCTTAGGGATGCAGGGATTCACAGTGCCTGGGAGTTAAGGGGTGTAGTTTTGTAAATGAACTGCTACATGGAGTTTAATTTTATAGTTATATATTCTCCCCTTTGCACCTCAGTCCCCAGTTGCCTTTCTTGAACTATCCAGTTTCACCCCATTACCACATTTAAAAGTTGCACATAAAATTTTTGAAAGATTATCTTTTATATGTTAAAGTGACCACAGTGCCCAGACTAGACAATGCCCTGGTTTATTGCTAAGAAATAAAATGGAGGGAAAAGGGCACTGGCTTTCTCTTCCAGATGAAATATTTCAGTAGTCAAAATCATTTGGTCTTTCAAGCTGGAAAGAATAAAAACTGCTAAAGAGATTTACGGGTCTCCTTATAAATTGTACTCACGTGTGCCAAATTCTATTTTCTTGTCTGTCATATCAGTTTGGGTGACAAAATACCTGATACAAATGACTTAAGGAGCAAGGGTCTTGGGGGGTGGGAGGAGAACGAGATTGTGCACAGACAGGAAGTGGAAAGAGAAGAAACTTGGCATGCAGCCCTTCCTCCCCCCCCCCTTTCGGCCTGTGGGAGGATGCCATCAGATTCAAGCTAGGTCTTCCCTGTTCAGCTGAACCTCTGGTAGCAGCTTCACTGACACGTCTGGAGCTCTGTCTCCTAGGTGATTCTAAATCCAGTCGGTTGGTTACTTTCCATCTGGGAGGTGAAAGTGGTACTGTCTGTTAAGGAGACCCAGAAATGAGGAAGGACAAGGGTTTGGACCCACTGGGCAGAGTGGACGGGAAATGAGCAAGTTAGAAAGTCGGATGGGTTGGGCTAGGGCATAGTGCCATGTTGGCTGAGGGAAACGAAGCAAAGGCTGGTGACATCCTGAAACCCAGGATTTCCACACCTGGCATTGGCACCTTAAACTCTTTCTGATGCCAGACAGAGCAGAAACAACACATTAGGCTGGCACCGAGGAAACTAACTATATAAAGTGCAGTGGATGCCCAGAAAGCATTTGATAGCAAGGCTCTTCATCACCGTTCTTCCACATCTTCCACAACTATGATCATCGTGGGATGGCCAGACTTTCCAGAAACTGCACAGCTATCCAAATACGACACAGGGAGTGTATTACTATGCCTCCTGTAGCAAAATGGTGCCAGTCTTCTCAGCTAGGGCTTGGCAAAGATGAGATTCACACAGGCAGGCGGGTAAAGATCTGCATGCAGATGAATATGAATGCAGAATGAATATTACATCGAAACCACAGTTAAGAATCTTGAAGCGCCTGGGTAGTGTTTTAGGATAAGCACGAGAGTAAAGGACATCCCTCCCCCAGGCTCCCCTAAATCTCTCATGGCAATGCTGGAGTCAGGCTTGCTGAGCGTCCAGTCTCTGACAGATTCGTGAACTCCAGTTCTTTCATGCAGCAGCCAATCTGCACAGCTCCAGGATCCTGTCTGACTTTCAGTGGTGTCCATGCTCATTAGCTAAAACACAAACCCCTTTCTCCACGAAGGGTGACCCCTGCCCAGCTCTGCAGAGCTTTTCCCATTCAAACCAATTCGACAGAAGAGGCATCTGAAATTTCACCTTGCTCTCCAGGCCCTGGCTCTGAGTTCATGTGATTTGCACAGTTGCCATGACGATAGAGGCACCAGCTCTGAAGTGCTGCTCTTTTCATTGTAAACCATCTGATCGAGTCCTTGGCAGCCTGTGGTTCCCGCTTTCGATGAAGCGATGCCCTGCAGTCCACTCAACCCTTCTCTTTGGAAATCGCTGCATGGTTGTTCTTGGTTTTCCACGTTTGCAGAATACAGGGCCACGAGGTATTTATGAGTAAAGTTTTGTGCTTCCTTTCATGTCCTTAGAAAAACTACCATGACTGGGCGTGCACACTGAGTCAAGGTATTCCCCATCTGCAGCTCACACTCTAAATGAGTTTATTTAATGGCATTGCCAGGGAAAGACGATCTATAAAGCTTAAGACAGCTATATGAAGAAATAGATTGAGGCGATTTCAGAAAACAATCAGGTACTCGACCAGACTGCTTGAAGAACTTTGTGCTCCCCAAACTTACTTAGTGGGTGGGGACAGCTTGAGATTTTTTTTTCTTGGTCTCGATCACAAAGTGGTCCCCTGCTAGCTCTGTGTATGACATGCAAACCTTCCAGAATGAAACTGAGAGGTGAACTTAGGAATCCTGAGATGTAAAATTCTTGAATCTATACTGTAGATGACATATATTAATGTAGGGATTATTCTCCCATACCTGACATATATATTCCAAATATTGTTTCATTTAATAACTGTGCTAATAATAAAAAGTTCATTATGATCCGGACTGTATGTTAAAATGCACACATTTGGGATTCTAGGGTAGGGCATTCTGTAATTAAGATGGGTCACCTCTGCCGGAGGTCCACTAGATAATTTGCACATACATTCTTTTTATTTAAAAAATGAGTATCTTTCTAATTCTCTTTTCCAGGAAGCTATGGCCTAACAACTGATCTTGGCCTTTCTGTAAAACTGGCCTTCCTGTTGATGCAAATGCATGGCTCCCTGTGACATGAACATCCACCAATTATTCTCAGTGCACTAAATTGAATGATGGTAACAGAGCTAAGTGGCCTTGGACACAAAGGACGTACTCCTGTATGCAGTATGTCAACGGACTACAAGGACATTCTGCATCCCCTATAAGGTTTCCTTTTTAAAAAGGCTGACCCGTTTAAAATCTCACTGTATCCATTTTCCCATACGCCTGTTTCTCTTCTCAGTCCTTGCCTCTTTTCTTAGGCTGCAGGGGACGGTTGGTTGTCGTTCCCTGAAATGTATGCCACTGCCATGAGCCAAAAGATCAGTGACACCTGACACAGAGGTAGAAGCCCCCAATGCCAGGCCAAACAACTGCCACGGCAGGGTAGAGGCTATGTCTTGAAGGCTCACTAAATCTAGTCCTTGCTGGCACTGGCTTTTATTTGTATTTTCAAGGAACTGCCTGTCCCTCTGTTAAGAGATTCTGTGTCATAGGCTACCCTGCCAATGTTGCCAATGGCTTGCTAGTTTCTCCTAATGGCAGACAGAAGCACAGGCTCATCTTCCAGTGCAGCTTCCAAATGACATCTATTGTCACAGAACACTCGTCTGCAGTTAGCCTTGGCCCACGTTAGGAAGGTCTGAAAAGGGAGCATTTCCTCCAAATGGAAGCAAGAACTGATTATAGATGAAATGGTCCCTTGAGAGGTGAGGCCACTAGGTAAGGAGGATGCTGAGGACTTGGGTAGCAGAACAATAGGTCATAAACCCCTTGGGTTGCGGCACCCCATCTGAAATATTGTAACAATCTCCAGTGTGGCTGGATGCTCTGAACGATGAAGACCAGCTTCCTTCAAATGTCTAAAAACATCCAAGTGTCTACTGTGTTGGATACAAAGAATGCACAGAGCTCGCTGTAGGGGCACATGCCTGTAAGGCCAGCACTTGGAGACTGAGGCAGGGGCATTCACAACTGGCGGCCACCTCAGCTACATAGTAAGACTGTCTCAAAAACAAAACAAAAGGAGAACTTGTGGTTCCGATGTCCCCATTGCTATCCTATAGAACTCTAAGTCTGCCATTTAGAGAGTCCTTTTCATAACAGTATGAAGAGAAATGAGGCTCAGGGGCTCCCTTGGCTGGTGCCACTCACCAATGACTGAGCACATTCATTTAATCCTGACACAAAGAGATACTATTGTCTCCACTGGATACAGTGGGGAACCAAAGGCAGAGAGAGGAGGGGATTGGCTCATGGTTTCACACTTCCTAAGTGGAGCCAAGACTTGAATATAAGCAGGTTGACTCTAACTTCCAGAATGACCAGCCCAGCCTGTTTGGTGCCAGCCAGACCCACAGTGTTTCTTAGAACCATTTCTCTGATCACACAGAAAAAAAAAAACCCAACCTAAGTGATGACCCAGAGTCCTTTGCTTTGTGCTCTTCTCTGCACACACACCCTTCTCCCAATCTGTGGGGACCACAAGTAGCCAGGGACTCTGTGAGACCCGAGGCACCGAGGCTACAGGGGAAGAAGCAGCAAGCCAGCTCTTGCCTCCTGGTGAGCGCCCACTCAATGCTGCCCACCCGTCCGTGTCAGAGCTCCAGTCTGTATTGACACAGAGAGGAGGTGCCATCTGCTCTTTCCTCTGTCCCCCTCCTACCCAAGGCTGGTCCATCCGCATGTGGTCTGAAGTCCTCCTCTTCAGAATGCGGATTGATGCAAGTCAGGTTTTCTCCTGTATCTTGATTGTTCCTTTGCAGTAGAATTCTTTCTGTGGACACGGACTGATCCATCACAGCCCTGACTGGGACTTGTTTGCCCCTCTGGCTCTGGCCTTTTTAGTCCTCATTTCTCTGGATAGTTTTCCAGACAAATGCCCCAGCATTCACCTTTTCCTTACAGTCTGATCATCTCTCCCACCCTCCACCCACCTCTCGCCACTACTCTCATCTGACTTCTCACCACCACTCCACTTCTCAAAGCCTCACTTCAGTTATCTCCATTAATAAAATGACACTTCATAGTCTTTATCTTAATGAGATTCTCAGTTAGTCATTATTGACCTTTATTCCTCCCAAACTTAACCCTTTCTCAGATCCAGGACAGCCTGTTTCTTCTTCTTGGGCTCTGTCATTAGTTTCCTTCCCTTTGCTTGACATTTCAATGTCATGGCTTCTCAAAGCTGACCAAGGACACGGAGAGCCCACAGAGCATGCGGAGGCTTAGAAAGACAGCTCACAGTGGGGGCTACGTAAATGTTCCCTGTGACCTTCAACTGAGTACATCCCCCCCAGGACTTCAAGGGCGGTTCCGAAGAGATTGTCATGTTAGACCTCCACACTGAACTCCAGATACCTAGTGGCTGACTGCCCATCTTCAGACTGTGTTTGCTGACACCAAAAACATCTCACATTTCCCCCCTTTCGAAAGGATCATGAGCTAGTTTGAGAATCCAATTAATTTTTTTCTTCTCATAAAACTTTACCAAGTTCATTGTGCTGTATATGCCTTGAAGCCGTTTGTGGACCCCAAATTAAGGACACACATCCTAGTGGATATGTCACTTGAGCTGGGTTTTGAGAGAGGGAGTAGAATTTCACCTGATAGATAGGCATGCCAGGCAGAAAGCGCAGATCTGGCAGAAAGGGCAGTTTGGCGAAAAGCAAGGCATCAGAAAAACCTGCCAGGGTGGCCAGGTCAGAGAGCAAAGAAATACCTGAGGAGAAGTGGGACCAGTATAGAGGAACTAACAATCCAAGGCTATGTTCAGTTCTTGCCATTGATAGACAAAAGAGCTGTAAACACTTGGAAGGGAGAGGGACATTACTGAGGAAATCCTGCATGGGATACAAGCCTGTAAACCCAGTATTTAGGAAGGGAAGCAGGAAGATCAGGGTTTAAGGTTGGCATCGCTACTTAGTAATTTCAAGTTCAACCTGGACTACATTGTTTCTAACGACAGCAGCAGCAGCAACAAGAAATGGGGATATTCAGTGAGGGAGCTTTCTGTGCTTAATATTCGGGTTGGAGAAGAGAAAGGGAAAACATCAGAAAGATGAGCCAACTATGAACATCCCTTTCGATAGTTAAACCAAAATTCAAAATACACAGAGGTCAAGAGCAAATATAAGGTTAATGATCACAAACTGAAACTTCTGTATAAAATAATATCACCTTACATTTTAAGTTTTCTAGTGGCGCAATGAGAGTTCTTTAAACAATCCTGTCCTGTTACAGCCACACTCTTTAAAGACAAGCAGAAAATAGAAGTGTGGGTGTCTCCATATTAACTAGCTCTTCCCAAGTGTCCTGGTAGCTCTCATATTAGCCTGACTCTTGGGGTGAAGACACCCCTCAAAGACAGCACTACTTCTTCTCCAAGGCAAGGCCCTTGGGCAAACATCTGCTCTAGGTGAGCCCTTCAAGTTGAAAATTAGTGCAATAGTGACTGCTTCATGCTAGCTATAATAGAGCTGGCAAAATTGGCTTTTTTTCTTTTTTCATGGTTCAGCTAACCATGAGGGAGGGGAGGGGAGGGGAGGGAAATGGAACCAAAGGTGGTCAACTAATGTTGATAAATAGTGGCGGTGTGAGTTAGTGAAAGAATCCTTGTCTATTGTTCGTGAGGCCTTAGGTTGGAACCCCAGAACCCCCAAGCCCCCCCCCAAAAAAAATCAAGAAATAAACTAAGTTGACAACGGTCACATCAACAGAATTGAAGCAAAAGCAATGGTGGACAGGGGTGGGGGTGGGGGCTTCAAATCAAGTTACTCCTCTCTCACCGTCACCATGGATGGGTGACAAGAGAAAGCCCCGCTGTAGGGAAGATTGAAGGTCTAGATTTAGGGTAGGGCTGGTGGAGAAGGCTGCAAGGAAGGGTGGGGTTGGGAGACAGGAAGAGCTTGGGAGACTCTTGGGTTAGGTCAGAGCATAGGTCCATTCTGGAACTGGCCCCTCCCTGTCCTCAGTAGATTGCCAAATCTCAAAACTAGCTTGAAACCTCTCCACCTTCCAGGAATTCCGAGGTCTTCTGTAGTCTGGGTAGCCCCTGACCTCTAGCAGGACTTCTCTAGATAGGAAAAGACACACTTTCCTACTGGGGTAGCACTTGCATCCTGGATGTGGTGCTGACTGTGCACAGGGAAATCCTCTAGATACGGGCTGGGTGGAAACCATTATGGGACATTCGTTTCTGAAAATGCATTCCGTCTTTTGTCCTACTCAGGAAAACTGCTGTTGGGAGAGGACTAATTAGCCTCCAAAGGTTTGAGCTAATTACTGAGTCCTTTGAAGCACACCGACCCCATCCTAGCATCCAGTAGGTACTCCAGGCTGGCGGGGTGGAGAGGCTCAGCCGCACAGTGTAAGTGAGATATGCAGTTCTTCTAGCCGGCTTCCGAGTCTTTTTCCTGTGCCCGGAGTCCCACCCTCTCCACCTGCTTTCCTCTTCACCAGCCTGGGGCTCCATAGCTATCACAGATGCCCTGCTGGTGGGAACAAGTGCAGGGGCATTTCTAGCTGAAGGGAGATACTGGCTGAACCTGGCACGGTGGGGTCCATAGGGCTGCGAGGAATGTCGCTGAGCCTCAGGTCTCAACCTATCAGTCCCGGGTGGGGTTCTTCCCGCCCCTCCCCACCCTGCCCCAGGCAACCACACATCAAACCGCCTGCACGCAGACACTGAACCCCAACCCCAGGACAACCCCGGCTCGGGCTCTGGACCGCAAGAACTGAGCTCCCGCCCCGCCCGGCTGGGCTTGGCTCACCCTCCGGTCTCGGCTCCAGAGTCCACGCAGTCCTCTTCCTCACCCGCCGCCTTCGGGTTCATGGCGCGCGTGGCCTCCGCGCTCCCTCGCCCCGGGACCCTCCGACAGACTTGTACCCGGCCTTGGCAACCACCCGGCCCCGAACGCTAGCCGCTCGCCGCGCCCTCTCGCGGCCGCGCCCTCCCCGCCCTCCGCTCTGCTGCGCGGGCCCGCCGGGCGCCACTAGGCGAGGATCCGAGCGTGTGCACGGGATGCGCGCGTGTGCACGAGCGCGGGCGTGAGTGCGGGAGGTGTCGGGGGATGGACTCTGTCGGTGAGCATGGAGTGCAGTGGGCGTTCAGTGTTTACCTTGCAACCCGCCTGGCTAATGCCCCGCTGCTGTGCGTCCTACAGTGACTGGTGCGGACTAAATGTGCGTGTAGTGGCAAAGCTGCCCTCCCCTGGGCCCACAGTAAGGAGTCCGGAGTCCCCGGGCTTTCCCAGAGATTTTCCAGCTCCAGTCTAGCAGCACTGGAGAAACACCCACCAGCACAACCAGGGCACGGTGCGATATCTCCATTTGGGGACCACTTAAAACACGTGGGTGTTTTCTTCTAGGTTCCTTAGAACTGCAGACATTGAAGTCATTATCACCTTGCTCAGTGCACAGACAGGCTTCTCACTGACCCAACTTGCCAGGGAAAGGATTCTTTTGTTATCTGTCTTAAAATAACACGAAGAGCCCTCCCTGCATGTGTCTCCATTCAAGGGGTCTGGCAGCAAGAGGGTGATGGATGTTGTTAAACCCAGCCATTCCTTAGGGTGGGTTAATGACTGAGGTAGCAGGAAGTCATTTTCACTCTAGCGGGCTGAGGTGAGGCAACTTGGTGATGGGAGGAGGCGGAGGGGGAGTAAGAACAACTTAGACTTAATTCTGGAGGTGTTGTCATTAGAAGTCATGGAAAGCACTTTCTCGTAAGCCCTATTCACTTTTGTAGGGTAGTGCCGAAGACGCAACCAGTGGCCTTGTGCATGCTCTGCCAACCGGCTATAACCCAGCCACCTTTTCTTTTCGGACAAGTTATTTAACCTCTTGGAGCCTTAATTTCTTTGCATACTGGGCTACTGCTATTTTCCCTGTATCTCCATTGTGAGTTAGAAGGGATCATATCTATTTAAGCTACTGCGGTCTTCCCTGTACCTCCATTTGAGTTACTGTAAAACAGTTTGCGTGCATTCTGCTATGTCCCAAGTACTGGTTACCCGGAGCTGCCAGGGTCACAGGCGAAGGCTAACTAGCTGCCTTCTCTCAACTGACACAGCAGCGTCACTCCTGTGTGACAAGTGTCAAAGAGGAATCAATCAATCTTTCTTTCTTCCTTTCCTTCTTTCTTTCTTTCTTTTTTTCCTGTTCTCCGCACTTTACATAATCATCATTGTTTTCTAAATCTTATTTTAAACATGTTACACAAAAGAGAAGGGCAGAGTAGAAACACAGTATTGACCAGGAAAAAATATAGGTAAGTATGCCCATGCCAAACATGAATAGCCTTCCCTAAACCTAAAATTCTTTCCCCAGAACAAGCAAAAATAGATATGTTATACTCAACTTGGTGCTCATTAACTCAAACAAAGAGCAGTTCTTTAAGGGAGACACAGCCAATTTACTGTATTGTGATTTGAAATCTAAAAATGTCCTTTGAAGTCTCATGCGTTAAGAGCTTGGTGACCAGCTGGTAGGCTTTTTGAGAAGTGATTGGATCAGTAAGGTGCTAACCTCATCAATGGATGAATTCATAGTTAATTGGACAGCGTGTGTATGGGGGTGGGGTCTAGTCGGAGGAAGTAGATCACCGGGAAGTTATCCTGTTTCCTCTCAGTAGAGACTCTGCCACACACTCTGTGACACCAGGCCAAGAACCATGGAGCTGGGCAACCTCAAATTGACACTTCTCAATCTGTGAGCCAAATTAAGCTTCTTCAGCAGCCCCCTCAGGAGAGACTCAAATGCATCGGCTAAGTCATTAGATAAGACCTCAGAGGCACCAAACACATTGACCTCGCACTAAGGAATGTTGGTTTAATTTGGTCAAGGGAAAGCCCAAATTCGAATTCTCCATTTCTAGCTCGTGTCTTCCATGTGCTTATACTTTGTGGTTTCCAGCCTGCCTGTAATCCAGCTCTTGTGTGTCTGTGCCTGACGCTTGTGATTTGTCTGCCCTAACAAAGGATTTTGCTCTGTACTTACTGAACAGCACATAGAGCTTGACATTGGGAAAGGGATGAAGGATTCTCTACAGAAACCTTTAACAGCATTTTACCAGGAAAGAAGTCATCTTACTGACCCAGAAAGGCAAACAGCAAGAAGCAAGCCTGTTATCAGATGATATCCACGGGTTACTTCCAACATCTGTGTGGGATGTTTATCACATAAGGTTGGTTTCAGATTGTATTAGTCAGGTTTCTCTTAAGGAACAGAGCAGATAGAATCATGTGTGCATTTAAAAGGGGAATTTATTAAGGGTGTTGGCTGTGTCCTCACAGAAAGGCCAAGAATTCAGTAGGTATCAAGTCCATGAGACTATGTCTTGGAGTCCCAGCCTGGTGCTGGAGTCCCAGGGATTCCTAGAGAGCGTCCGTCTTTAGTCTACATTGGAATCCCCAAGAAGTAGGTTCTAACACCAGGGGAGGAATGTCTTAGCAACCATAGATGACGTGGATGACAAGGATGAGAGCAAGCAGGCAGAAAGCAAAAGCTTCCTTCTTCCATGTCCTTTTATGCTGGCTACCACCAAAAGATGCGGCCCAGATTTAGGTTGGGTCTTCCCACATTCAAAGATCTAACCAAGGTAATCCCTCAGTCATGCCTGCATCTTCAGCACACACACACACACACACACACACACACACACACACAGACAGACACACACCCCTCTCTGAGGCAGGGGCATTAACTTAAGAGGTAAAAGCTGATTAAATGGGAAATCCAAGACAAGTGAGGTTGGTTACATTGTTCCCTTAAGGGCAACTTAATTTAAGTAGGCCGAGTACATAATAGGGTAGCAGGTTGAGTACACAGTCTTAAATGACCTCAGCGGGCTAGTTTTAACTTTGCTCTGAGGTCTGCCAAAAGTTCAGTCTCTTTGGGGTCAAAGAATATTTTAAAAAATGTATCACTGCATCAAAGTAACTCTATTTTATTTTTATTTTTACATTAATTAATTTATTTATTTGTGTGTGTGTGTGTGTGTGTGTGTGTGTGTTTGTACATGAACAGATACACATATGTGGAGGTCAGAGGACATCTTTCAGAAGTTGCTCTCCATCTTTTACCATAAGGGGTTTTGACTCGAACTCAAGTCGTCAGGCTTGGTGGCGAGCACTGTCACCTCCGATCCATCTCACGAGTCCTTCTCCTTTGAATTGTTTTCCTTTGATATTTGTCACAGCAACATGAAGTGATCAACACAGAAAATCAATGCCCAGATGTGGGGTTACTGCTGTGACGGGAGCTGCCCGTGGGGTCAAGAACATTTCAGATCGGCTTAGAGGGGAGAGCCTGGGAACATTTAGAGACGCAGGTAGGAAGGGCTTGGTCAGTGGGCTTGAGGAGGGAAAATAATCTCTGTCAAGGTGGACCAGGAAGCTGTGGTTGCAGAAATTGGTGCCAGCAGGCAGGAGGCAGTTACTCCTCAGAAAGCTGCCTCAGGGATGTGGCCTTACAAGTAGCAAACTCAGAGGTATAACGGTGAAAACTCACTTGAAAGGAGAGGTCTAGGGTACCCTGCTTGCCCCCTCTCTTAAGGAACAGTTCCTTCCCCCTGATTTTAGCCATCCAGATCCTCAGAGGAGCTGCAGGGGTGGCCTGAGGAGACCCAGGTACTGTCAGGTGGATTGTCTGCAAGCTGCTGGGTTTGCAGGCAAGCTGCAGAAAGCAAGAATTATAGCAACATGGCAGCCTCTGAGTCCATTTCAAAAGAAGGCCTGGGAGGGTAGAGCATGTGTAACGGGGCTGGCATTCTCACATGGAGCTCCCAGGAAGGCAATCTGTCAAGTAGAGAGAAACCAAAGCTGCGATCTATGCCGTAGAGGGTTAGCAGTGCTGAGGCCCCAGAACTGCCAGCGAAAGCAGCAGGCAGCAAACAGCCAGCCGTGGGCTGAGCCAGCAAGGCCATAGAGGCAGGGCTGTGTAAACCCTTGGAACCCATGTTCCTCCGAGTGGCCCAAATGCTAGATATAGGCATAAGAGACTTAATGTTTGCCCTGCTGTGGTTTGGGGGTGCTCTTTCCCATTCCCCTTCATCATTTCTCTGGCCCTCCTTTTTGTAATGGGAATGTTTGGGTCATTTATATTAGAACTATGGGATGTTTTTTTGAATTCTGTGAGGCTTACAGCTAAAACTTCGCCCCTGGTCTCAGAGGAGACTTTGGTTTAAGTATAATCTTGGAACTATTGAGATCCGGGGGTTCTTGGAGATGGACTTGGTGCCTTCTGCTTGTTGAGACAGACATGAGCCTTTGAGGTTAAGGGGCAGACTGTTCCAATTTAGATAAGAAGTATCCATGCCATGACTCACATCGAAGACTCAGTCTAGAGAGTGTTGGGCCATCAGGGTCATGCTTTATCAGCACACTAATCCTTTGTGGAATGGCTAGGTGAATGGGCAACCGGGTGCTGGGACCTGCCTCCAGGCTGCTTGCAGACCCATGCAGCATACAAGTGTAGCTTGTCCTCAGATGTTCCTTTGCTGTCCCCTGATCACCATAAGGTGAGATGTCTGCTGCATACCATGACACTTAGCCTTAGCACCGCGTGGAAGCAGTGGAGCCTGCCAACCACAGATAGGAAGACCCCAAACTGTGACTTTGCTGTTATTGTTTATCTTGAGTACATTTTTCAAAGTTACAGAAAGACAAAGAACACAGATTCCTGAAGAAAGTTCTCAAACACAGTGAGGAGCTCTGGGAAAGACCTGCAGTGTAATTGAGTAATGATTTAGTAATCATTCTCACGTAACTGATCACCAAACAAGAGGGTGGATTTGCATATGCAAATGCAAGAAACTTACCAACAGATTAAATCCCTACCATCCTGGGGATCGTAATCGAGAAAGAGTGACTAATTAGACAAATAGACTGTGGGGAGGGGAGGAGGAGGGGAGGAAGAGGGGGGAGGGGAGGGGGAGGGGAGGGAGGGGGAGAGAGGTACTCTATCATCTCAACACGAAGGAAAGAAATCATGTATTGAAAAGAAAGGTCACAATTAAAATTAGTGCCAGGGAAAGCCCCTCTCAGAAAGAGACTGGGAGCCCTGCTCTGCCTTGGGGCTTTTGCACTCCTGTCCCTTTTCTCATGTTCCCTGCCAGAACACCTCTGAACATTTCAAGAGTCGGGAAACTTCCCTTGTGACCAAGCCTCTGTGACAGTCTCCTGTTTTGCTATTCTAAGCCAGATACAGCTGTTGGATGACAGGGTCACTGCCCTTCCTTCTCCACCCCTAGCTTGGCTCCCTGCTGTGTCCCCAATAACTGAAGCCATCTTCATATGAGACCAAGAGCCATCTATTGAGTGAGCAGGTAGAAGCGGCCCCCGTGGGCATGGAGAGGGAGGCCAAGGCTTCTAGTAGTGATGGGCACAGAGGTGCACACCAAGCAGTTCAGTTAGGGAAAAGTGCCTGGCACTGCACAAAAAGACAAAGGCAGCAGCGAGACCCTGATGTCTGTGAATCCACCAGTAGATGGCTGCCATTTGGAAGGCAGAAGAGCAAGTGAAATATTCATGAGTCCAGGTTAAACAAGCCCCCTGCCATCTTGTCGGTCTCTCAGCCACAAGGAATATGCTCTTCTAGGTGTAGGTACATTTCAAGTCTATCTCTCATTTAACCCCAATGAAACGCAATGTGGTAAGCATTGAGCTAGTATGGTGTCCACTGAAGCTGACTGAAAAGGTAGTAATGAGGAAGTTGCAATCTCAGTGGCAGGCAACAAGACCTGGAGCACGGGACGGTGCTTAAATGGCTTCAGCCTTTTCCCGTGTCAGCATAAGGCCAGGCAGGACCCAAGACTTCGTTCCCTCCCCCCTTTTAATACTCCTGTTTGGCTCTGTAGATTTTGTGTTTTGATTATTATGTGGCAGGAGGATTTTCTTTTTTGGTCCACTCTAATTGGTGTTCTATAAGATTCTTTTTTATACTACATTATTTTATTTATTTACTGTTCTTCCTCCTGAATAGTCTTCTCTATCCCATGGTGACTTCTCTCTCCTTCCTCTTCCCTGTGGTCTCTAGCCTGGGAAACCTAAATACTGCCTATGTCTCTTCTTCCCAGCTATTGGGTGCCAGCATCTTTATTTACCAATCATACCTACCCAGAGGCGGGACCCTTCAGGCTGAGAGCAGAGACTCCAAATCTTGGAGGTCACCACTTACATTGCAATGAACAGTAAAAGACAAAACCTCAACCTTTCCCCCTTTTATCCCAATAAAAGGCCCTTTGAACACAATTGTGACAACTACATAAAGTATGGCATACATTTATAATTTCCACTCCATCATATTTGACAATTTAGATGAAGTATTCTATCATCTACCCACATCACATAGGGATGCTCTGGACTCAGGGTCCCTTGCAGAGGACAAAAGTGTCCCTTTGGCTGGCAACTTGAAGAGGCAATTCTGTTTGGGGACAGAAGCTGGAACAGCATCACAGTCTCCAGTCATTCCCAGGCTGCTTCAGTCCCCCCGGGTCAAAGCCTCACTGATTGTGATTTCGGGGTAGGAGCTGTGGATGAGTGATTGTCAAAAGCCCTGTGTGTTGGTCAGCACAGGGAGTTTAGCCTCATGGGGCTTCCACACCCCATTTCTGAACTATTTAATGTTTATTGCTCTAATCATGGCATAGAAAGTCTCCATCCCAAGGAAGAGGTTAGGAGAGCATTACAGCTCTGGTTGCATTCCCTGCTGTCGTAAAGATATTCTTCTGCCCAAGCCTGAGGATCTGAGGTGTGGTTGGAAGTAGAGCAAGCCGGCACACACGACTGTGGCTCTGGTCCTGAGCCACTGTGTTTAAATGTTGGACACTGTGCTAGGGACTTTTTTTGTAGAATCTCATTAATTTCTATAAATACGTGTGGCTTCCAGTACTCTTAAAGTGGAGTTGTTGATCTGAAAATCGAAGAAGCTCCAGGTCTCTTTAAACCACAGAACTCATGAACATGAGATGTCACTCAGTTTCCGATTGCCCTTTCTCAGAATGATTTGACTTGGTCACGTTATCTGTCTTGTACAATGCTCTTGCTCCACTCCACCTCTACGGATAATGTCCCATGGCTAAGAAGCAAAGCCATTCACACACCCGTGTAGTCTACACTCAGTGTGCCAGGCAGTGACTGGTGCCATGGGCCCATTGGGAAGCAGACCTAGTTTCTGGCTTTGTAAAGCTGTTGGAGTTAGCAGAGGGCATTCATCAGGTTTCATAGCCTGAAGGCAAGGCTGGAGTTCTCTCCAGGTCTGTCCTCCTGGATCTTCCCCCCACAGGACAGTGCACCATGTGGCTGGCCAGTAGAGTAGGTCTAAGGGCTAAAGCCCTTTCCTAGAGGAAGCAGCAGCAAGCAATCTCTCAGTAAGTAGAGTGCATCCGCTTTTGATAAAAGAGACAGGTTAGGGTATCCGGAGGGCAGAAAGCAATTGGGAAGGGTGCAAAAACTTTAAATCCAGAGACTGCAAACAGCTTTCCCTAGCACTTGGGAGGCCGGAGGATTGCCTCAAGTGTGAGTCCTGCCTAGGCTATATCTCAGGGGGTGGGGGAGAAAGAAGGGCCAGCGAGATAGTTTAGAAGGAAAAAGCACTCTCACCCAAAGCTGACAGCCGAGTGGCAGAAGGAAAGAACTGACTCCTAAAATTTGTCTTCTGACTCTATATGTGTGATATGACATGTATACACTCCCCCATACATACACACAGATACCCACAGATACACACTTCCACATATACACACATCTACACAGACATATCCACATACACACATGCGGACACACAAACAGATACACATACACACAGATGCACATTCACACAGTCACACACATACACATATATACACATACACATATACATACATACACATCTATACACGTAACAAACACACATTAATAAATTAAAATAAAAAGAAAGGGGGGAGAAAGAAAGAGAGAAGAGGAGAGGAGAGGAGAGGAGAGAGAGAGACAGAGAGAGAGACAGAGAGAGAGAGAGAGAGAGAGATTCAAAGGAGATGGTCACTTTCATTGCATGCCCCTGTACCACCTGCATGAAAGCTAATCTGATCTAATGTAGAAGTTTAAATATAGTATGTTCTAGATTACCCAGCATCAAAAAGAACTGTATTGGTTTAGGAAGTTTTGGTCATTTATTTTAATTAATTGATTTACAAAACCATGTCTATCGGAATTTCAGTTTAAAGAGAGACATGGGGAAAAACCCATTTTCTTCCAAGTTTTGAGAAGTTTGTCTAATGTAAAAGTAAATATTTTGATCATGACAAGAGAAATTAAAAGCTATTGACAAATGTACTTAGACAAAGAAGCCACTAGCCCTCCATGGAAGCAGAAGGGGACCAGATGGCAGAGGCAGGAGGAAGGGCGGGTAACTGTGAGCTGTAAAACAATCCCATCAAGATACAAATGGCTGCTGTGACAGGGACAGCAGAGATGGTGGCCTCAGAGTCTTCCAAGGACTCCCTGCCTGCAGCTTACACGTTCCCACCTGCCCACTGTGCCCCCAGTGCCTGGCAGCCTTAGGAGCACCTCATGAGAGAGGACCATAAAGACTCGTGGGAACGCGCCATGCAGTGGAAGAACTCCCATTCATGGTGCTGGCCTCCGGCTCCTGCGAGGACAGAGAGGCCCTCTGGGAATTATGGTGGAGTCATCTGTTCATGTTGCTACCGAGAACCTAAACCTGCATGTGCTGGCCTGGTCCCTCTCAGTCTCAGTCTTCCTTGGTGACCCAGTTCATTATAGCTCAGCTCCTGTGACTCACTCTGATAAACTACAATAAGACAGCACAGCCCGGGGCACCACGAAACCGTCTCTCATTTCAGTCAAAGCCAAGGTGGGTAGGGTTGGCTTCTGCTGAGGCCTCTGCACTTGTCTGGAGATGTCTGTCTTCTCCTCTCATCACGTGGTATTTCCTCTGTCTCTCTGCGTGCCTAAATTTCATATTCCAGACTCTGTTCACAATGAATTCGAAACATTCTAGTTATCCGATTCTAATACAATCATTTCTTAAGACTGCATCTACAAACGCATTTGCCTTCTGAGATGCCATGATCTTTGGTATGGAATTGATCGCAGAACACTGCCTTTGAGGTCATTTCACATAGGAGACCTTGCCATAGGTAGGACTGTCCAAAATCATACCCTCTCTCTATCATCTACGAAGCTCGTTTCCTGAAGCAGCTGACTTAGCCCATCTGGCGCTGTTCCTCTGTTCCCATTACAACCATACAGAGCTCTTAGGACTGCTTAGTCCCCACATATAGAAGGCTGAGATCATGCTTGGCGCATGGGAAATACTTGGCCTTGTCAGTGGGCTCTGCAGTTGATTTCCAAGACTCATTCTTTCTATGTGACCTTTGGTGGGTTCTGAGTCCCAGAGTTCCTCTCTCCACAATGCATGCATTCCTCCACAATGTACTAAGGTAAATGCTACTGGACTGGATCTGATCTAGAGACCTTGCCCTTGAGTCCTGACTGTGGTAGACGGTCAAGACAAAGCACTACCCTCTCAAGCCCAAGTATACTATGCTCTGTTTGCTTTGGCTCAGAGATATCTCTGAAAGACCACGTACCAAGGCGTGGTCACCAGCTGACAGAGTTCAAAATTGGATCTACTTGAAGAAACCAGGTACTTAGGGACATGTCCTTAAAGAATGTATCTTGTCCTTAGTCCCTTCCTCCTTTGGTTTGCTTCCTGGATGCTCAAGGTATCTGTGCTCTGCCATGCCCTCTGCCCTGACATTCTGTCTTAGCTGACCAATAAACCTGTTTGGTTACTGTCACACAGTGCTACATGACACTCAATTCAGAAACTTGTCAGAGCCAGAAACATCTAAAGAGTGTGGTGAGGGAAGGGGAGAGGCAGAAGGGAGTGATGGAAGAAACTTGTGCCCACTAAATAATGTGGGTTAGGTTTTGATGAGTCACTAGAGGTCAGCAAAGAGACAAAGAGGGCAAAGGGAGACCCTGTCTTCTTAGGTCCCCCAACCCTGATCCTCACTGCTGCTGGTGAACTGTTTCAGCCATTGTTCACCATGCCTGGGAGGACCTTGGCATTTGGTTCAAGACAATGCTGCACAGCTCTGTTCTCGTCACCTTGTGCTAACTGTGTAGCCTAAGCTACATGACACAGAAGCATGGCCGTCACCTGCAATCCCACCCGTATTCATTTCTGTCTCCCCACATGTTCCTAATGTGATGGTTAGTGATAGATTTTTTTTCTTCTCTTGGCTTTTCATTCAGCATGGAGCTACCCATTCCACACTCTTCCATAGTCTTGGTGGCCTACCTCTCAGTGGACCAGGAACATGGAGCTCAGAGGCTATGGTAGAGCCCTCTGAAACCATGAGAAGAAATAAATCATTCCCCCCTTGTGGTGGTTTGAATACACTTGGCCCAGGGAAAGCACTAATAGGAGGTGTGGCCTAGTTGGAGTAGGGCCTTGTTAGAGGATGTGTGTTACTATGGGGATGGGTTTTGAGACCCTTCTCCTAGCTGCCTGGAAGCCACGCTTCTCCTGGCTGCCTTCAGATCAAGATGTAGAACACTCAGTTCCTTCTATAGCACCATGTCTGCCTGGACCCTGCCATGCTTCCTGCCATGATGATAATGGGCCAAACCTCTGAAGCCGTAAGTCAGCTCTAGTTAAATATTGTCCTTTATAAAAGTTACCTTGATCATGGAATCTCTTCACAGCCATGAAAGCCTAAGTAAGATACCCCTTAACTGTTTCTGTCAGGTATTTTAGTCACGGCAATGCATTGACCAATGTATTTAATCTTATAAAGAAAGGTATCTAAGCTTCTCTGTATGGATTCACTCTAAAAGGACATGGGACATACTGATTATAAGAGCCATCATCTCACATGCCGATAGATTAGGAGTCAGGGTCTACTTCAGGGAGCAGAGGGTACACAAGGACAGATGATCTGGAAAGGCCTTAAAGCAAGCTTAGCAAAGCAGTGCTAATCCTTCTCAAGCTCTACATCAATGTAAGGAGTTTTCATTACCTTGTAATCCTCAAGACTCTTTGCTAACTTCTATCATGACACCTACTGATTTACTCAACCTTTGCTGGCTTTCCCCCAGTACTGCCTGTGGCCCATATTCTGAGTGGTGGGTTTGCAAGTGTTGTGAATCAAAACCCCACAGTGGCCTCTCTGCAGAGCTGCTGAAGTTCCCCAGTAGACAGTACCCTAACTAGAATGGAGAGGCATGGAGAGAATAATGGGGTGTTTCTCTGGGGTTCCCTGGTGCTGACAATGATGGTCTTTGCTTTAGCATATGTGTGGCTGTTGTAGATAATCAAATGCTTGATCTTTTTCCATCATTTCCAGTGATGATTTTCAAAATAAACTCTGTTCACGTAAGCTGCCTGTGCCTTCCCTCTCCACTAAATGCATTGCCTGTCTTTCCATGGGTCTCTAGTCTTCCATGCTTGTTCTGAAAATATTTTCAGCCACTCTGCACAATGCAAATTTTCTGTAAACAGCACGCACACGTGCACGCACACACACACACACACACACACACACACACTCAACACAAACACTCACATAGAGATGGAGACAGAGACAGAGAGAGGAACAGAGACAGAGAGGAAAATAGAAAGAGAGAGAGAGAGAGACAGAGAGAGACAGAGATAGACTTATTTAGCCTAGGCTGACTTAGTGTATAGCAGAAGATGGTCTTGAACCCCTGACCCTCCTCCTTCCTCCCAAGTGCTGAGAGTACGGCCACCATGCCGATCAAGTGAATGTTTTATATTTATAATCTCTACATCCTCCTACTAGAGTAGATCGCAGTTTTCACAGTCCCTGTTGACATCCTTATCTTTTGGAGTGGTCTTTCCTGGTTTCCAGGGTAACAGGTCTTCCTTTCACTCCTTGGATGGTTATCTTCTTTGTCCCCCATGCTGACATATCTATGGCTGAGTCCTCACTGTGTTCTTAGCTTCTCTGTCTTGGCTGCCACCCCAGGCCTTCATTTCAGACATGTTCTTGTGACTCCCAGCCACAGTCTCTCCTTGACCCTGTTGATATGACCGAACTCTTGATCTCTTTCTTTCCACAATTACAGGCAATTATGACTGAAGTCACTAAAGCCCTTTGTGGTCATGGCTTTTCCCCTCCCCTATTATCCTCTGCCGTCTCTACTTGTCTTAGTAAGTAGCATGGTCACCTAGCCTAATGCACAAGCCAGAGCTCTAGACAGTTTTGTCTTACTCACCCTTTGTCTTTAGTCATAAATGACTTTACTGTCAACTCTAGGGTCCCCTGATTGCTGGATGAGCCCTGAAATTTCTCTAATCTCAAATTACTCTGTCCTCAAATTAGCTCCAATTCCCTCTCCTCCGGGACAACTCACTACATTCATCTTCCAAATGACTCTCACTCCATTTACACCCCTACCGTACTACCAGATACCATATGGTAGATAGCCAGAGGGAAGACCAAACATGTCGTCTCCTCCAGAGCACACAGGAGCACAATGGCTTCCAATTGTTCTGATCCCAGCCTTCATCCCTGTGTCACCAGAGTATCCTTCCTCTTCTGCCATCCAAATGAGCTTCTTTAGTTCTTCCAAAGTCTTCCTCCACACACAGGGCACACTGAAACTACCTGGTGCACTCCTACGTGGTCATTATTTCCTTCTCAGCTAGATCAGTTCCCCTATTTCACTAAATACTGGGAGAATTTAGAACATTCAGAGAACCTTTACAAAGTCCTGCTTTATTATTTGTCTGTGAGATTCTTTGATTATTCTCCTCTTCACTCTGAAATCATATGCTTCATGGAGATGAGACTATACACTGGCTGCTGAACTTTCACTGTCAACTTAGTGACTGTTTACACATCGGGTGGTATTAAAGGTCTTAATGTAGGTCTTCTTGCCTAGTATTTATCATTCGACGTAGCATACAATAGGTCTCTCATGGATGTTGATGAAAGTTGGCTGAGTAGATGGGTTTTGAATATTATTATTCCTCTTATAACCCCTTTAGGAAACTATGAAAAACTAAAAAGCTACTCTTTTTTTTTTTTTTTGGTTCTTTTTTTTCAGAGCTGGGGACCGAACCCAGGGCCTTGCGCTTCCTAGGCAAGAGCTCTACCACTGAGCTAAATCCCCAACCCAAAGCTACTCTTTTTTAAAAGTCGATTTTATTCAGGTGCTCATTATGTTAAGGAAGACTGTAGAGCAAAGCAGACACAGTTCAAATCACTGTTTTCTCCCTCTGGGAGCTTAGCTGAAAGAGGCATGCAAAAACAGTACAACAAGTGACAAATCTAACTCCCACAACTCCCCAAAACTGACCCCAATGGACATTGGATGACCTCTGGACTCTCTTAGGCATGAGTAATCTAACTTTGAAAACATTCTTTTATGAACTGCTTGTGCTTTTCTGTTTTCAATTTTCCTCAATATTTTCCAGAATTCCAAGTATTCTGTCTGAGTCATCCCTAGGTATGTTAGGGCCATTTCTTCCACGTCTATTTGCCAAAGCTGATCTCCAAATGCACTGGGTGCTGATGCTGGGCAACCAGGGGTCCTTCAGGGGGGATGTCACTCAATACTGGGACTTGTGTGTTAGAAGTTGTGGGATCTTCTCTGCTGGAAGGAAGGGGTGTCTTTTAAATATGGAGAGTACTCTGTTACTTGGGGTAAGGTTGAGAATTTTGTGAAAGGGGAGTGTATTGATTCCATGAGTTCCCCAGGTCTCCTTCTACATTATGATACCATGACCCTGTTAATAATGGTTGACAGAACATCGGGTGTGCAACTCTGTGTAATTCTTGAGATTGCTTCTGGGGCTGGAATTAAACAGAAAATGGAAGAGATCATAGGGACGGAAGTCTGGCTGTGTCTTTGGAATAGGAATCAGTCCCAGGGTTTTGTCACCTTGGCAACAGGCAGAGCCCAATATGGGGAACTTGGAGCGCTTATGCTACTAACGAAAAATTAATCTGGATTCAGTGGTAGGAGGGAATGCATGTGGCATTTTATCTGCAAGTCTCAGAACACTGTCAGATGCTAAGCAACTTAGAAAACCACCAATGCATAAAATGAGGAGATCCAGGGGAAACCACTGCATTCAGTGAAGAAGATGGCAATGTGGGGCCAGCAAGGATGGAAAGTTCTAGAGTGTTTTGCACATGAACTTAGTGCCAGGATGATTTGTGGAAGAAATAGACTACTAAACATCTGTCCATTTGGTTTTTTATGATGCCAAACACTGAGATATTTGAAAACATTCAAGTGTTTGGCATTGGAAGGACATTTCTGTATGAATAATTATGTGCTTAAAAAATCCCTATTTTGGTGCTGAATAAGTAATTTTTGCAAATTTTCTTTATTAAATTTAACTAGCGTCTACCTTGTATATCCAGAGATCCTTTAAAAAAATAGACATTCTGATTCTGTAGTAGACTTTCCCGAGAGTGGGCTAGAGGAAATTCAACTTGACCCTTAGCAGCAGCTTTTAGAGGTACATTTGGCCCTTTACCTCCATGCTGTCCTCTCTGTAGGCTTCTTTCTGGTTTTCTTGGTTCTGTTCTCAGTTTCCTTTGCTAGATTCTGTAATTTCCAATAAGAGACTATTTCTTTTCCAGACCAGGTCCCTGCCATTCTCTTTCTTTCTTTCTCTCTCTCTTCTTTCTTTCTTTCTTTCTTTCTTTCTTTCTTTCTTTCTTTCTTTCTTTCTTTCTGATCCTATGAATTTTTACAAATACAAGTACCCTCACTTCTTTCCCCAAACTGAGCTACAGTACTAAGTCCCTCTCTTGGTTACCGTTCTGTTGTTGTGAAAAAACACAGTACAAAAGACAGTATTTAACTGGGGACTTGATTACAGTTTCAGAGGGTTAGACCGGGAATCATCACAGTGGGGAGCATGGTGGCATTCAGGCAAGCAGACATGGAGCTAAGCAGTAGCTGAAAGCTTACATACAACAGGCAGAAGGCAAAACGACAGACTAGACCTGGCATGAGCAATGAAAACTTCAAAGTCCACCCCCAGTGACATACTTCCTCCAACAAGGCTACACCTCCTGATTCTTTTCAAAGAGTTTCAACAACAGGGAACCCAGCACTCAAATGTAAGGGCCATTCTCACTCAAACTCCGTAATTCCACTCCCTGGCCCCCATAGGCTTTTATTCACATTGTTATGCAGAAGCACTCAGTCTAACTTAAAGAGTCACCATAGTCTTTCACAGTCTTAGCTTTGCTTAAAGGACTAGAGGCTCTTCTGAGACTCAAAACAATCCCTTAACTTTAACCTCTTGTAAAATAAAACAAACAACAACAACAACAAGGAAAACAGATCATCTCCTTCTAAGACGTATATGCATTTCCATTCCTAAGGAAGGAAATGGGGCATAGGTGAGGAAGTGCTGGACCAAAGAGAGACAGAAACTCAGCAGGGAACACTCTACATTTTCCCTCCATGCCTGATGTCAAGGGCTTCCTAGATGGCTCATCACACCTCTTACTCCATGCAAATTCGTTGACTGCAGCATAGTTCTCTCTTTTGTGCTGGTTGCACATCCCGTCTGCAGCCCCATATCTCAGGTACACCATGACTCAGAGAAACAGTTTCATACTTTCCAGGAGCCATGGGGAAGAATTTTCTTTCTTTCTTTCTTTTTTTTTTAGATCCAATTGATAAGATATAATTGCCCACTTAAACATACAAAGGCCAGTACCATCCATCCCTTAAGAACATTGATGACAACCTGTAAATACACAGAGCGAGATCTTAACATCAGCCTCCACCGTCCTGCCTGCTTCTCTCCCTCTTCCCTGTCTCTCTTTTCATTCCAGTCTCCTCCTCTTCCTTCAAACTTTTCTCCCACCCATCCTTCCTTCTCATCCAATGACAGGCCTCCTTCTATCTTGTACCTGCCTCACCTGTGACATTATCCCACATTTCACCCTTTTTGTCTAATTAAAAAAAATTTTCTCTCAAATATAAGCTGAGCACAACTATTATCATTTTGTAATTAAAAGCATAAAATATATCTAACACCCAGTCCAACACGGTATCAGTTAAACAGAACATTTAGTTATCCATTCCAGCTTAAGAAAGGCTTAAAATCCTTATTATATCTTGGCTAGCTTGTATACTGTCTGATAAAATATGTATTTCCAGAGTTAAACAGCCTGATAGGCTATGAGACTATAATCAGTCTTCAACCCCGTCAGAAATCTGAGAATGACCAAATATCTAAACACATAGGAAGCCTAACACAGCTTCTAGAACTGAGAGGTTGTAGAGACAAATCTTCACTAGCACAGTCCGCTGTTAGCAACATGTGAGCGCAAGTCTTCAGCCTTTTGGCCCAAAATCAACTGACAGACTCTTGAAATGCAGATTTTGAAGGGCTGATCACCCTGTCTTGGCAGAGTTTATTAGTCAACTATTCTGCATAATTTGTCCTTTTCTGGACAGCATAGTCTGCAGATGAAACAGGCAGTTTTGTCCAGAGGTTGCCTAGCCACAAAGTATTGCCTCACCTGGAGGTAGAGATGTTCAAATTCTTCATTAATTCTACCAAAGGGGAACTGTTAGGAACAGATATGTCTCAACAAAAGATAAATAACTTTAAATCTCAAATTTTGTGGATTTCTGACGTTTTTGAAAACTATCTACCTATATAAGACAATCCATACTGTTGTCTTTATATCTTAATAATATCTTGAAAGTTCTCTCACAAAGTCAGTAATATGTTTGCTATTTGGCCCTTAACTCACATGTGTAATCAACTGAAAAGTTTGAAATGACATCAATAGAAGGACTGGCTCTAAACCTTGTACTTTTAAACTTTTAACAAATAAATTCTATATCAAAGCAAAGATTTTAGCTTAGTTAACAAATGAGATTACGACTGTATAACTCAATCTAGCTAATTCCTCCCTGTTAAATTACAACCATTTCTAAATTCCTCATAAAAACAACTTTAGAATAACCACTTTCAGCCCCCCAAAGTCCAGGGAATTGGGGCGATGACTCCTCCATAACTTCTTCAAGCTGTACATGGGCGTTGAGATATCCTTGGGGGTAGGGGGTAGGAAGAATGAAGCAAATGCTGTAGCCAATGTGTCCTGACTGGACCCAGCTGAAAGTCCTTGAGACCAGGAATCCAAGTAGGCACACTCTGTAAAATACAACTCTCAAGACAAAAGTTTAGAATCAAGATATCTTTTTGTTTGATTCTCCTGAATAAATTTTTCAGGCGGTCTACCTCTATCAAATCTGATCAGTATGACTCTGTAAGGTTTCCAGAGCCTAATCACACTTTCTAAAAACACAAAGACAAAATCTTTCTCCCAAAATACTGTGTTCCTTAGTCTGTAACCAGAAAAGCTTGTATCTTGCACTCTCTCCCAGAGTAATAATATAACCATAAAACTCAAAGTCACACCCATTATGAAGATTAAACAATTTTTTAAAAAGGAAGTAAGCTAAACAATGAGCCTGATAGGCTTTTGTACTCTGTGATATCAGGAAATGAACCCAAAATTCCCGTGGAGCCCACGTTAAGAGAATTCGAGCTTCCTGTTGTGGTAAATATCAAAAGTAACCACAAACCCTCGCTAGCCAGCATCAGTGAGCCATATGGCCTTTAGCGGGGTAATTCATAAAACAAACTAAACACCTTTTATCAATTTTAATACCAATAAGCAACATATCAAACCAGGACTTTAGCCTAAAATATCTCAATCTGTGAAGCTCTCTACCTGGAGCCACAGATTTTTCTTTAACCTTAATAACCTAAATATATATCCATTTGTTAAGCTCTCTACCTGGAGCCACAAATTTTTATATAACCTTAATACCTTGTAAATATCACAATTCTCTACTTGGAGTCAGTGACTAATTTTTCCCTAAGTTCCAAACCATCGATGAAAATCTCCACGTGATTTGTGTAATCTCTGTACTCTCCTTAAAACAAACTTAAACACCTTCTATCAATTCTAATACCAATAAACAACTTAAAACTCAGGACTTTAACCCAAAATATATCCACCTGTTAAGCTCTCTACCCGGAGCCACAGATTTTTCTTTAACCTTAATAACTTCTGTAATATATGTCTGCATTCACTCTTCCTGGTGTTATAGACATTCATCACAACTCTCTACTTGGAGGTAGTGACTAATTTTTCCCTAAGTTCTGAACCATGGATGAAAATCCCCACCTGATTCAGGTAATCTCTTACTCTCTTCTTTCTAAAAACAAACTTAATCACCTTTTAATAATACCAGTACTTAAGAAATAGCTTGTCTAACTAGGATTTCAACCCAAAATGGGGAAGAATTTTCTGATTTACTAACTCTTTTGTGCTAGGGGAAATAAGACAGTGAATAAATAGTGAATAAATAGTCACTTGAGTCTTTTCTTTTGCTGAGATATTAGGCTAAAAAAAATCACAAGAGATGAGCACCTTACCTCTGGGATAATTGCTCTTACTGGGAGGAAGCAGTGTATGGAAATGAGCCAATATCGGGGGCTGCACAATGAGTACCCTAAATGCAGCAGTTGAAATAGGAGGTGCATCTCATGACCCCTCTCTCTATTAGGATGACACAGAGAACTTAATTCAGAGCCAAATTTTACCGCTCTTTAATAATCCCAAATCCCAGAGAAGGGAGTCCAGATAATGGGCTACAAAGGGTATGATCAGGAAAGCACTGAAGATGGAATTTCAGCTGAGATTGTTGATTCCTGAGTTTTGTCTCCAGAAGCATCATTTCTAACGTCGTTCCCTGAAAAATGTTCCCAGTAAAACCTACAGGGGAATCTGGTAGCAGTGTTTGCAGTAAGCTGCAGTTGCTAGTGGAGTGCCCAGCCACAAGGAGGCTATGAAGCCGACTTTAGGCTGCTTCTATCAGATACGCTGTAGGAGGGCATGAGCTTTTCAGTCAGCCTACACAAACGTTCCTCCGGTCCACTGAATACTTGGAAGACGTTGCATGTGGCTCTTTCTCTAGTGCCTCATCTGCCATCCAAATATTTCTCCAGAAGTAACATACAATTGTTCAGGCTCCAATTTTCTTATTTAGAAATAAAAACCCCACTTCAGTTGTGCCTCAGTGGGAAGAAGCAGCTTCCCAGAGCTAACTATGCAATCTCGAACTGCATCTGCCTTGTATGCCCACGATCTCTCTGTTCCTTTTTATATACGGCTGACATTACCCACTACATGGTTTTCTGTTTAACACTTAGCAGGTGACATTATTTATAAGTGCAGTGGTGATGGCCAGGAAGTAGGGAGGAAATAGCCCTCACTGGAAGTTAACAGTGGGAGAATGGGGAAAGCATCTTTTGGAGCTGAGGACTGAACTCAGGGCCTTGAGCTTGCTAGGCAAGCGCTTGACCACTGAGCTAAATCCCCAACCCCTGGGGAAAGCATCTTAACAGGCAGTAACAGATGGTGAAAGAAAAGAATAGAGACAGACTCCGGGTGCTATCGCTCTACAGGTGCTGGGACCTTGGAGAGTGGAGCTGATTAAGGTGGACTGAAGTCCCGCACAATAGCCAACTTTATTCCGAGCCTCAGACAATCTATACTCTGGGAATAAGAGGAGTCACATGAGTAAAGTGTTTGATAGCAAGGGCAAACCACATGTGGCATGGACGCCACACATCGTAAAACATAATTTTACATAGAAAGCAGCTGCATGGTAACAGCTGAACAAACTCACTCCTATCCACTATACCTGGGAGGAACATCCTTGCCAAGAACAAGTCCCTGTTTTGAAGAAATTGAGGTCACAAGACTCTTGTCCTGTTTTCTTGGAGTTTTCTCACAAGCACTCAGAAACCCCGCATGATTCCATTTTGTACCATGTTCCAATACCTGGGAACATGGCATTTAAAGGAGGCACATGGGGAAGAGGACACCAGGAAAGGACGCTCAAGATCAGTGGGAAACCATGTCGTGATGGTTCAGGGGAGTGACAGTTTGGGAAAGTGGTGGGTCAGCTCGTGTCAGATGTAAGGTAGAGGTCAAGTGCCATGTGACCTCAGAAGAAGCTTCCAGTACAAGGGAGGCAAAGGAGTCATCACTGTGGCTGCCAGTGTGGGCTCATAGCTGGAGATGGAGAGAACCAGCTGACAGACAGGCTGCCGCAGTCCAAGGATCTGCAGATTCTGATCCGACCTGGTGAGGGATGAATACACTTAGAAGAGAAAGATTTGTTTCAACTGACAGTCAATCCATAGTGTGCGGAAGCCAAGGCAGGATGTGACAAGCCACAGCTAGTCACCTCAGATTCACAGTCAAAAGCAGAGAGCAATGGAGGTTGTTTTCCTGTTTGTTTGTGCTTAGCTTGATCTCTCCACTCAGACATTTCAGAACTTCCTGCCTAGGGATAACGCCTCTCATTAGCCTAGGCCTTCACGGATCCATTAGCTTAATTAAGACAAGCCCTCACAGGCATCCCATAGGCCAAGCAGGCACAGGCAATCCCTCACCGAGACTCTTCTCAGATGAGCCTAGCATGTGTCCAGTGGACAATTAAAGCTAATCATCCCAGTTACCTTTCTTGGGATAGTGTCTACAAAGGGAGGGTCAAGTCTTGTTGTTCAGGGTCATAGGCAAAATGGCCCTGAGCTAATAAGCAACATTTGTCCTCAGATGAATTGACTACCCCAATGCTGTAAAGCTACCAGCTTAAGTCTTCTCTGGTTCCTTTAGTCTAGCAATTCTCATTTGCTTGAGAGAATAAAAGGGTCATTTGGGTTAATATCTTTTAATCTTACGAATGAAAAACAAAACAGGAAGTAGATAAAAAAATCTACTGTACTGACATATGTGTCAAGCCCACAGTTGATCTGTGTTCACCTGGAGTGAAAGTTTGAAAGGAATCATATTAATTATATTGTTTGGTTAAGCACACACTACCCCAGGGCCTTCACACTTACTGCTCATCTGCCCGGACATCACTTCCACCCGATGGCCTCATGCTGGTGTACTAAATCCTTTCAGTTTTCCCTCAAATGTCGATTCAACAAGCCTTGCCCTTATAAGGTCTTAATAATTGTACCTCACTCTAGCCTCTCTCTGTGGCATTTTCTTTATAGGTCTGCCACTATCTGACACACTTGTTCATTTACCCACTGTGCACACGGGACTGTTCAGGCATAAACAACACACAATCCTAACCTTTTTGGAAAATACCTCTGTGAGCAGCATGCAGGGTGGGGTGGGGGAAGGAGTGAGTAGCCAAAGTTTTGATCAGGTGTTACCAGGGATCTTGTCAAGTACAAGAGAAATAAAGAAAAATAAATGGTCTAGAGGGATTCAAGCATCTCGACACATCTCTATAGTTCTCTCATGGTGTTACATTGAATCGTTAGTGAGTTAGCATTGTGACTTGTTAAGCTTAAACTATAGATACAGGGTGAAGAAGACCTGGTGTCTTTGTAATTTTATTCCATATTGACAAAATGTAAGTATATATCTACAGAATACAATGTGAGACATTGTGTGTGTGATTAATTAAATAAAAATGGATTTATTTATCATGTCAAATGCTTGTTTTGTGGTGGTAATTTTTAAAAGCCGCTCTGTCCCTTTTTATAAAAAGCTTTCTTTCAAGGATTTCACCGTATTTCTCCAGTAATTGGATGAGGTGCCCAAGTCATCCCTGACGAACATTCTCACAAAGTCTTTGTTAACTGGGCTGTGTGGAACACATCTGCAGCGTGAACAATTAGGAGCAGAGAGGCTGTTTCGAGGCTCAAACACTTCTCCCTCAAGCGCCAGCTGAGTGAGTAGAGAGTGGCTTCACTTCTGGCATTCCCGCTGCGCTAGACCAACCCTTTCTTCCCAATTTCCTATCCTCATAATAAGGATATTTAATAGCTATGCAAATAACACACTGGAGATGTAATTTATTAGAGTAGGTATCAGAAAGTACCACTTACACACCAGGAGACTGACTTGATAACTCAATTCCACCTGCTTTTATGAGAGGCTTAATCTGCAGGCTTGACTCATCCTCCCCTGTACATGGTAGTCCCATGTGTGGCTTTCAGCCACCACAGAGAGGAACATAAGGTGCCTGCTGTGTCTCCCCTTGAACCTGGAACAGGGCTCAGGCTGCAACCAGCTGTGGGCATCAGGAGCTTTCCACAAACACACATTGTGTTGTGAAAAGGAAACCTCTTTTTCCTAGGGAATCTTTGCACTTAGCTTCCCCAGAACATCCTGGTACACTTGCCCTGATAAACATTGCCAGGGACACAATGGGGATGGATCGGCTCTTGGAGAGGTTCTTACAGAGAATTCTAGAGCAGGAGGGTCAAATTATAGTTCTTAGGCTTATGCACAACTTTGCCATGTCCATCAAGGCAGCCTAGGATAAAAAATGCTAATAAGGACATCTCTGCTTCCTGATTTCTCTTTTCAAAAGTATAATTGAGATGTGAAAATACATGTTTCCATGGTTAGGATTCCATAGAGGACAAATTGATAGAATGAATATACAAATTAGTACACATATACACATATGGGGGATATTTTTAAGAGTGGGTTGGTTCATGGGTGGTAGTTGTGTCAGACACATTACATAAAGTGAAGGCAAATTTATAACCAGAGCAAGTATCTACTCCAGGAAGGCTAGAGTGTTGTCCTTTCCACAAAGGAAGGAGTCCAATGTAATCAACCAACCACCAGGTCACTGGTTAGTCATCTTAGGGAATGGTGCCATGTTGAGTGTTGGTCTCTGCTGTTGGTAGATCTGGTACTCAGCACCAGTTATAGCCAAGTAAACCTTGGTGAATGGAAAATCCATATTGTCAAGGCCAAATACAATCTACCACTGTGACTACTTTGTTCATGAGCCCATTGGGCAGTGACCAGGATGGCTGGGGAAAGAGGCTGACTCTTTGATTATTGAACTCCTCTACCAAAGTCTTTTGAGTGAACGTTTTATGAGCATTTTCATGGGACACAAATGCCTTCACATCCTTCATCCATTTGGAGAGATCTATCTGTATACTTTTCCCCCAGATGTCTTTTTCTCCAGTTTTCCAACCATAGTCTTTCCAAGTTCTTTACCATCCACCCCAATCCATTGGCTATAGCCCATAAACAATCACACATTTGGACATTTCTCCTTCCAAACAAGATGAATGGCCATGTGCACTGTCTGAAGTACTGTCCACTGTAAAGATTTCCCTTTGACAGTTTCTTTCAGAGTTGTCCCAGAACGAGGTTGTAAGACTGTGGCTGTCCACTTCTGGGTGGTACCAGCATAATGTGCAGAATGATCAGTAAGCCAGGCCCTAGTCTTCTCTTCCTCAGTCAGTAGATCACAGGATATACCCCACGAATCTATAGGGGGATTCTTGGGTGTAGACAGCATTGTGATGAGAGCAGAGACCATAAGCATTTGGGCAACTTCTTCATGTAACTTCAGGACCTGCTCAGCCCCATCACATATATTCCATTTCCATTTGATAATGGATTGTTTCTATGCATGTCCTGCTTTATAACTTTGCAGGTCAGAAAATATCCAGCTCATGATGAGAAGCTCAGGACATGTGGCCTATGTCAAATGTCCAGTTTTCACTCTTTGATTAAAGTTTTGATAGTCGACTATCATTCTCCATGATCCATCTGTCTTTTGCACTGACCAGGAGCAAGAAAGAGAGATGTGGTGAGAACCACTGCTCCTGCGTCTTTTGAGTCCTTGACTAATTTCTGCAGTTCCTCTTTGGATGTAACATTGGTTTTGGTTCACTATTTTCCCAGGGAGAGGCAACCCCAATGGTTTCCTCTGGTCTTTCCAACCATAAAAGTCCTCACTCTACAGGTCAGGGAGTTCTGCCCACTTCTTAGTATATCTATCCCAATTACATATTCTGGAACTAGGGAAATGACCACAGGATAAGATTGGGGACCTATTGAACCTTCTGTGGGTCAGACTCAGACAAAACACCTGACTTCTTCAGGCTCTACTTTAACTGGAAGGCCACATTGCTTCTTAATCTTCTGGAATCAGCATCAATTCTGACCCAGTATTCAATAGACTCCAGAAAGTCTGGTTGTTTTCTCTCTCCCGGTGTTAAGTTTCCTTTGTAAAAGGCTGTAGGTCCCTTTGGGGAAGGACTGGAGAACTCTGATATTTGAGCAAAGTCTTTCCTCCAGAAGACCTGTCCTTTTCTTCATTCTTGGGGTTCTAAGTCTACAAACTGGCTCAAATCTGGAAATTGGATTGCAGGCCAATATTTCATTCTGCCATGATGCAAGGAAGTCTTTCTCTTATTTGTCTGAGAATTTTTATGTCAAAGAAAAAGGCAGTAGGCTTCGCATCTGTTTCAGGCTTGGGAACACTATGCCTGATTAGTAGTCCTAAAGATCCACAGGAGTCATACCACCATCGAGTGCAGTTCACCTCTGCTGCCCCTTATTAGTCAGACGATTACGGACATTGTGTTGTCCATGCTGCCCACTATGACAATTACCATTACCTTGCCCTTGGCAATTCAGTGCTGTCACCTGTGCCTCCAGGGCACAGTTGTATTTGGTTCATCTAATGGAGCAACACCATCTCCATCCCTAAGATCTGTCACAAGGAAAATGGTAACAAGAAAGCTCTGCAAAGATGTTGGTGCCCCTCTCACCATTCCGTGTCCTATAGGGTGAGTGAGGGGCGTGTCTACTGGGCCTGGCCATTGTGGAGATTGGGTTTTACACAGCAGACCACTCTAGTATCACACTTTCCCTGAGCCGTAAATTCCCATCAACAATAAGCCAAGGGTTACCCGGCATCTCCAAGTTCTTTTTAGTAGGTCATCTTTGGACAAATGCTTTAGCCAACCAACCAAACTTTAGACATCTTCTTTTCTTAAACCATGAGAGCTTTCATATCAAACTTAGAATTTTATATTAAACTTCCATTCATACCATATCATATCAATAAACTCAGCCTGATCCAGTTTTATGCTCCTTCCCCCATAATCTCCCCCTTACATTCCATTCCCACGTGTGTTCCCCAGACTTCTGCTCGAACAAATTAGCAAACTCGTTAAGCTCTTTAGTGGTATAGCTCACTTCCTCATGGACTTCACTCTGTTTCCCCCTCAGGAGACTTCTTACATCTACATAGGTCTACAGGCAACTATTAATGGAACCTGAGACATCAGTATTGTCTTGTCTGATATCCACTTCAAAAAAGTCCCTGGCCTTTATCAGACAACTAAGGATTTATTTTGTCAGGCAAAGGTAGAAAGACAACATTTTAGGATTTGGGGTGAGTGCATATCTTTTGTTGAAGCCGGGATATTATTTCCTTAGGTGAGATAAACCCTTGAGAATCTGAAGGTTCAGCATTCTCAGCCTCAGTGGGCTTCTCCCACACATCCCAAGTTGTAGGATCCTATTCTTTACCAAGTAGTGCCCTTACTTTAACTACTGACTCCCTCTGTGACTGGAACTTACATTTTTTGCTGAAATTCAGCTAATATAATGAGGGCTTTGGTTTGATTTTTCCAAAACTTGCCAAAGAGAAGATTCTCTTCCTGAACATACTTAGAATCCTTTAGACCATCTTCCTTCCTAATGCTGCAACCCTTTGATACAATTCCTCATGTGTGGTTGGTGACCCCAACCATAAAATTATATTAGTTGCTATTTTATAACTGTAATTTTGCTACTGTTATGAATCAAAATGTAAATATCCAATATGCAGAATATCTGATATGCATTCCCAGTGAAAGGGTTGTTCGAACTTCCAAAGGGGTTGTGACCCATAGGTTGAGAACTGCTGCTTTGGACAGTTTAAGCACATTCAGGGCATTCAGTTTTACCACTGAGTTCACTGTTGTCCTTCCTCATCTTATCCTGGGATGCAGGAAGTTGCACAGAGATCATTCTTTCCCTCTGTCAGTTTATTCAGAGACACTAGGAACCAACCAGCAGCGTCAGTTTCCTTATTTTTCCACAAATTGTCAAAAGTTTTATGTAGTCACTAAGTTCCTTGCTTTTCACAATATGTGAATTAAGGTAATCAAATGCATTTGTCTTGGTAAATTTATAAATTATTATACACCATGGCTTTCAGTGCTCCTTAATCTTCTAAGAGAGGCTTTAGTAACTGAAGGTGTTGACAAATTGGAAAGCCTATTTCATATACTTAAAAAATTCATCCTTATACTTATTTTGGTCTAAAACTACTCCTGGTAACAAGAATTGTATTAGTTAGGGCTCTTTAGAGAAATGGAACAGACAAAATTATATCTATCTATCTATCTATCTATCTATCTATCTATCTATCTATCTATCGCTATCTCTATCTCTATCTCATCTATAGTTCATTAGCGTGTCTTACACTCAGTGGTCCAACTACTCCAATGGCTGTCTCATGATGGGAAGTCCAAGAACCCAACAGTTTTTCTGTCCACGAGGCTGAATATCTCAGATGATCTTTGGTAAACACTGGAATCCTGAAGAGTTAGGATCTAATGCCCTGGAGGGGATAAACTTGTGAGAAAGAGTGAGGGCAGGAAAGAGCAAAGGCTTTTTTCTTCCATATCTTCTGTATAGGCTGCCACCAGAAGGTGTGACCCAGATTTAAGGTAGATATCACCACTTCAAAAGATCCAGTCAAGAAAAATCCCTCACAGGTGTACCTAGTGTCTTAGTTATTATTCTGTTGCTGTGAACAGACTCCATGACCATAGCAACTCTTATAAAAGAAAACATTTAGTTGAAGGTTGCTTACAGTATCAGAGGGTTAGTTCCTTGTCATCGTGGTGGGAAGCAGACAGGTGCGCTGCTAAAGCAGTAACTGAGAGTTTTACATCCTGATCTGTGGAAAACAGGCAGAAGACAAGACACTGGACCTGGTGTTGGCCTTTGAAACCTTAAAGCCGACTCCCAGTGACACACTTCATCTGGCAAGGCCACACCTACTCCAAGAGTATTCCTATTCCAACACACCCTAATATTTTCAAACATTTCAACAACTGGAGACCAAGTGTTCAAACGTATGAGCCTATGGCCATTTTCATTTAAACTACCACCCTCAGCAGCTTTGGTCAATTCCAGATAGAGTGAATTATGCTGGTAAGTCAGTTCTTCATGGGAAGAGCCTACTAAGACTTGAATTGTTGGTCACCTTCCCTGATGTAAGTTTTCCCAAAATGGTCAGTAGAGAGATGGCTACAGTTTGTTCTCATGAGTCATGGATCACACTGGAGCACCTGTGAGTGCACACTACCAATCACACCCTCACTCACACGTTTTTAAACCTCTGTCACTACTGTCACTTATCCAGATGGTAGAGATGTGAGAGATCTGTTCAGCAGAGAAGGTAGGCAGTTCTACTGTTCTTAATAAAAGTTCAAAGGTTATGGATTCTGAAAGTGATTTTACTGTGCTCACAGATTTTATAGGTCAGGAGTTTGGACAGAAGAGATCTGAGGATAGTTTATCTCTGATTCAAGATAAGGGCAGCTCAGGGTCCATAGGTGCTGGGGGACTGGATTCATCTAGAAAGCATTCTTCCTTAGTGCCTGATGTTGCTCTTGGCTTTTATGTAGACCCCAGAGGAGAGCATCTAAACACGGTTTTATGTGCAGTTGCTCTTTCACGGATGGTAATTGGGTTCTAAGATGAACAATCCAAGAGGCTTTAACGTTTACAATATAGACTTGTTTCTTGTTTGCTTGCATTTTGCTGTTGGAGGGGACCTTGTAAGAATTAAGTTGTAGATGTATATACAGTCCTACTTATCTGGAGGAGTCTTAAACTCACTTTGTAAGAAGAGAATGTAAAATAGAAGGAATTTTTTTGTGGCCATTTTTGGAAAACTTTGTGTGCCAAAGTCAATGTGCAGAGAACTCTGTTTCTAAATATTTTTTTTTTATTTTTTTTTATGTGTATGGGTGTTTTTGCCTGCATGAATGTCTGTGCACCATGTCTGGTATGCCCATGGATGCTAGAAGAGGGCATTGGAACTTCTAGAACTGAAGTTACAGATGGTTGTTAGCCACTGTGTGGGTGCTGGAATCAAACTCTGGTCCTCTGTAAGAGCAGTCAACTCTTAAGCACTAAGCCATTTCGCTATCCCTGTGTGTGGAGAATTATTTTTTAAAAAATGGGCTCAGAATTATTTTCTGTTTGATTCTTTACAAAACATCCCTTGAACTACTGAGACCTCTTACCCCTATCCCCACTACCAGAGAGATAGCTAAGACTTCTCTTTAGGTATTTAGTATTTTATGCTCAGGTAACAAAAACTGAAAGGATTATACAAGTTTAAGGAAACAGAAAGGGAATGTTTCATCCATCCATCCATCCATCCATCCATCCATCCATCCATCCATCTAATCTATCCATCCACCCAACAGAAGTTTATCGGACACCTACTGTATTCCTGGAACTATCCTAAGTTTTGTATACTAGATAGCTGTGATTCTGCATTATTTTTGATGCTTTGAAGACAACTAACCAATGAGGTAACAAATAAATAAGAATATTCTTGAAAGTTTATGACAATGATAGACTGTATATTTTTATCAGAATTTCTACTGCTATGATAGATATCTAACGTAACTATTTAAAAGAAGGAAATATTAGCTAGCTCGTGTTTTCAGGTCACCCAGAACAATTGTATCTAGGCTGTGAAGAAGCAGAACAACATTGTGAGAAGCAAACAGTTTCCCTCACAGCAGCCAAGAAGCAGAGAGTTACAGGAAAGGGCTGGAGCCCCTATATAACTTCTCATTGAACACGTCCACTGGCCAGATTTCCTCAGCTTGCGTCTTGCCTTCTATAGTATAGTTGCTGCTTTCAAACAACCTATTTGAATTTTGAATCAACAGTTGGAATAATCTATTGATGAAGTAAGAGATATTATGATCCAATCACTTGGCAAAACACCCACCTCTGAGCACTGCATTGAGAACCAGTCCTTCAATGTCTTTTGGGGACACTCTATATCCAATATATAATAGTATGTGATTGAATGTCAGGGAGAGTGTACATGTTGGTTGGAGGGTTAGGGGCAATTTTTCTAAAGCATAAAGGAGCAGGTGAACATGGAAAGAGTGTCTCAGGACAGTCTTTGGATCTGCCTAATCCCTATTTCGCAATGTATATATGGCTAAAAACAGTGACCCATAGCCATGCCATAAACTGGGTGTTATTATATTTGAATTTTCCTCCTCCAAATAAATTGCACTGGTTCTATGCCACTTTGACATAAGCTAGAGTCATCAGAGAGGAGGAGCCTCAATTGAGAAAATGCCTCCATTAAATCCATCTGTAAGGCATCCATCTCCTTAATTAGCAATTGATGAAGAAAAGCCCAACTCATGGTGGGTGGTGCCATCCCTAGGCTGTGGTCCTGGGTTCTATATGAAAGCAAGCTGAGAAGCCACAGGGGAGTAAGCCAGGAAGCAGCACCCCTTTGTGGCCTCTGCATCAGCTCCTGCCCAGGTTTCAGCCCTGTTTGGGTTCCTATCCTTACTTCCTTCAATGACAACTATGACGGGGAAATGTAAGCCAAGTTAACCCTTTCCTCCCTACCTTGTTTTGGTCATGGTGTTTCATTGCAGCAATAGAAATGCTCACCACTACATAAACAAGCACATTACTGTTAAATTCAGCTTTATTTACATTTCTAGAACATGGGCAGACACGTCCAGAATCTTTGCCAGAATGTAACATGAATAAACCTCTAATCCTGTTCCTGATAGAGTCCGTATTCTTGGAAACCTCATGAATGCGAGCTGCACAGCCTGTCTGTCTATTTGTATTCAGTCTTGCAAACCTCCAGCAGACATGTAAGCAGAGTTCTGCCTATAGGATTCTATGCTATTTTTCCAAGCCTGTGGCCTTCAACTCATCCACATTCTTCTCACAAACCAGTTTTAAAGGCCTAAGAACCACATGATCAGGTTTATCAGAGGAACAACCTCACTCTTGATGACAATTTTCTATATTAGCAAATTTCTCCCCACTACAACAAAGACCCCAACAGAAATAACAAGTTACCTTTGTTCATAGTTCCGGTTGGTCCATCATGGTGGGAGGATGGTAATGTGACTCTATGTCTGAGGGAGAGCTCCATGGTGGGAAAAAGAAGCAGAGAAAGAATGGCAACAGGTCTTGGCAGTAGCCCTCAATGCCTGTTGCCTATGACTTATCTCCACTAGTCAGTTCTTACCTTGTAAGATTTGCATAACCTCCTAAACCAGTGGCACCAGCCTGAAGAACAAGTGTATAAACAGCCTATGAGGACATTTCATATTTAAACCATAAATGATCACTTTCTTCTTTTAAATCAGATTGTCATTTTCTTGCTGTGGTAGGATTCTTATCACTGAAAAATGTATCTGAGATAGCGTAAGGCTCAAAGCAAGTCTTAACTACCGGGAGACCTCCCCAAGTGAGACACGAGAACGGAGTTCGATGCAAACACAAGAGGTTTATTTTTCCAGCCTGTCGGGGTCGACCCTTAGTCAGTCCCTCATGGTGAGTGACTAGAAGACGACCCCTAATGGCTATAATAAGCAGTTTTTATACTTTTTAAGGGTACAGGTTACATCAGCAAGGTTACAGTTTAAACTTATTGGCTAAGCATATTGACCTTTGAATCTATTGGCTAGCAAGCATATGACATACATTTGAACTCTATCTGGGACCAGAGGGTCAGGTAACTGTCAGTATATTCTGTGGTTTTTCAACAATGTCCCTGCTCCTCCCAAGAACTATGAGTAGAGCATGAACTTGGTCTAGCCTTGACCCGAGGTGGGAAGCTGGTACTTGGCCTAATCTTGACCTGAGGCGGTGGGTGTAAGGCTGGCGAAAGCCCCAGGGTCCTTCACAGGAACCCCATAACCTACCTACTTTCTACCAGGCCAAGCTTCTTTATAGCTCTTACAGTCCAATAAGAGCTAGGGTCCTTCAATAGCATAAGGGAGAAGTTACTCTGGCTTGCAGGGATTTGAATTCATAATGGTGAAGAGTGAACTAAGGTATGAAGAGTTCATATCGTGGCGGCCAGGAAGCTGAGCGGAATATCTAGGTGAGAAGTCTCTCTTATTGCCCCCCGCCCATCTCCCAAGGTTCCCTGCCTATGGGCAAGTGCTGTCCACATCTGGGATGGGTTCATCCCCCTTGAGTAAACATTGTCTGGACACACTCTCACCCAGACCTGTTCTTCATCAACCTCCTAGACACTTCTCAGTCTCATGATGGTGAAGGTCAACCACCATCCTTTCCACTGAGCTGCCTGAGTTCCTGACACATTTTGACTATCATTCCCCCATCAGACATATAACCTGAAAGTGTTTTCTCTCCAAGTTTTTTATAACCTAGAAAAAATGCCAACTCTTCATGAAAATATAGAAATAAGAAGACATTATTTTTTTAGCAATGGTTTCCTGCTGAGCTTGCCGTGGCCCTGGTGGGACAGAGTGACATGGTTCCTGCCCCTGGGACAGGGCCCTGGTGTGAGCCTCCACTAGTGTCATTGACTGCTGTAAATAGAAGGCTTGATTGGGTAATAACATACGTATTTTCACATTCCTCCGAGGAAGGTCCTCTCTGTTGATGTTAATCAGAGACGGCATGAGTCCAGGAGTCGAAGGTGTGGCTAATAGCTCCACAAAATGGTAAACACAAGACAGCCCTTGAGGCTGTGGAAAAGAGCTCTAAATACATGAGTTTAAAATATATATAATTTCTCAACTACACAAAATATAAGGATGCAATCTGAACTATGGGGGCGTCACGAATCTAAAGGAACAAAAGCAGCTGTGCTATGAGCCAGCTTGCCAGAAAGATACAAAGACAGGCAGATTCCTGAGTTCCAGGTGAGACTGGGACACAGCAAGATTAGGCCCAGGTGTGGTAGAAATGGTCCTTGCAGGCCAAGTTCCATCCAACCAGCTTATCACTGTGCTCTCTGAATTCTGTGATCTCTGAATTCTTTTGCAATGTTAAGAAAAAAATGTATGCTTGCTCTCTCTTAATCAAAAGACTGAGGTCGTGGGATGCTGATTTATAATCAGAAGGAAAACCTGGAGTAATGACTGGATTGATGTGTAAAGTAAAAGACTGGGCTTCTGCTAGGTAGGACTATCCAGAGAATCTTGCAGAATAAAAAGAGAGAACTACTTGGAGAACAGACAGACTGATGCAGAGACAGACAGAGAGACAGACAGACACACACACACACACAAGCAAGCAGAATATAGATATAAATCTCCAAAGAGAAAACAGAACATAGAAAGAAGCAGACTGGAAAAGCTGTATCAAGCAGAACACAGGTCATCAGCTTGGATCCAGGATTTGACTTTGCCATTCTTTTCGCCATTCCCAGACACCGCTTCTCTCAGAACCCTCTCCATGCCAAGACTGGGCTTTGGAAATTTTCTATTTATTACAAATTACATTTGATATTTGACAGTTTGGAAACAATAGGACGGATATATCTATATTCCTGTGGATCTCTGTGTTACTCTGTCAGTTCTGTGAGCACATCCACTTATAGAGCCCAAGCCTAAATTTTCTGCATTTGTCCCAGAGAAAATGGAGTTGGATACTCAAGAAGAGAGCCCAATTTATGGTACCAGCTCTTTGAAAATAAAATCTGTCATTGTCATTCAGAGGTTGAATGTGTCCCTGAGGAAGGCAGGAAGGTAAGTAAAGAGCTTTTCATTTTTCTCAGCATTATTGTTTCTGTTTCAAAGTTTATTTTTGTAATAGCTTAACAAAGCAGAGGAATTATCTGTCCTTCCATCAAGTGTTATGTTCTTTGTAAAGTCTACTGAGCTCTACCTCTCCTGTAACCTCTATCTTGCTCCAGCTCAATTCTAGACACACACACACACACACACACACACACACACACACACACACACTCACATTTGTCAATATCAAATAGTGTTTTTAATGAGAGCCTTCTGGAAGAAGATTTATGACCAGTACAGAGCCTCACTGTAGTTAAAACACACTGAACACTTTCTTTGGACAGGTTCTGGGTTAAGCAACAGACATAAAATATTCCATATGTCTTAACTTCACTTGCCATATTTGCACAGAGTTAAGTAACTTGCTCAAAAATAGCAAAGAAACAAACTTTAGAGCCCTTGAACCTGTATTGTAAGGCTTGATGGATGGACATCTGCCCATAGCAAGGCTACAGTCTTCTCCTGGTTATATTTATGATTTTGATTCTGATTATGACCTCTAATGGAGGGTCAGTAATACTGAAATTAAGGTCAATGTGGGTCAGCAAGACTGATTTGCAGGTTGGTTTCACGTAGGCTCCTTCTCTTTGAGCTCTTCCATTGTTTGACTCTATCCCTTACTAATATATTTTCTTCTCTTCTATTCTTGAAATCTTGGAGTAAAGTAGACATTATTTGGTTGGGAATACTATTGCTGTGATGAAGGGGGAAAGGGTTATATGACTTACCTGTCACAGTCCACTGAGGGAAGCCAAGGCAGGAACTCAAGCAGGGCAGGAACCTAGAGGCAGGAGCTGATGCAGAGGCCTCAGAGGGGCTCTGCTTACTGGCTTCCTCCACATGGTTTGCTTAGCGCTTGCTTTCTATAGAAGCCAGGGCTACCATCACAGGGTTTGTACCACCCACAATGGGCTGGGCCCTCCTCATCAATCCCTAATTAAGAAAAATACCCTATAGATTTTTCTCAAAGTTCCCTTCTCTTCTATTACTTTAGCTTGTGTGAAGTAGAATAAAACCAGCCATCACAGACTTATGAGACTCAAGGCCATCAAGACCCGAAAAGAAGAACAAAGAAAATTGGCTGGAGAGTATCTTAGGAGACTTAATAAGCACATTTACTGTGGAGAGTGGGAATAGTTTGGAGTGATGCGTGCCCTTTGATCCAAAATTAAACACACTCTCCAGTGAGGCACCATTATTCTGAGCTGGTATTTTGTCAGGCGGTCGACTGTGTTGGTGGTTGCTGAGCTTGCTGGAGGCAGAGCCATTGATGAAAGCATCATCCCCAGATAAAAACAACAACGGTGGCTTTTGTCAGGTGTAGTAGTGTGTGGGGTCTTCTCTCAGCTACACTATCTACATCATGTACAAGAGCCAAGATGAGAGTGCTTATGGATGTGAAATGAAAAAGAAATAGAGGGTGGACTTGGTGTTGAGGAAAGGGTCAATAGAACATGTGTGATGGGAAAGCAGAAAGGAGGGTACGGGGGGTGGGAAGGAGCAGCAGTTGGGAAGGTTGTTCTGAGGGAGGGGAGACGTGAGTCAGCAGAGATGTTCTAATGACACTCAACAACAGTGAGTGTTACTGTTGTCTTTATACTCTGTTACTACGCAGCATAAGATGAATCCTCAGAGGCTCTGGGCGCAAGATACGTATTGATTTTATGTCACCCAATATTTGCTCTTCATTCATCCCCAAGAACTCAATTCCACTTGGTTGTTCAGTGACAAGTGCTAGGTGTCGTGATGAATGCCTGTCATTTTGGCCTCAGGAGATGGAGAAAGGGGGACCTTGAGTTTCAGGCCAGACAGAGATGCGGAGACCCTGTGGGGAAGGGCGGGGCATGATGAGCAGCCTCTGCTGTGAGGATCAGATTCATCCCTGGAATTGAGATGGAGGGCACTGAAGTCACCGACGACAGTGACGATGGCGACTTACAGAAGTGTGTGTCCTTGGAGCGCCTGCTTTCACTCTATTTAACGGTCGAACAGTTTGATGCACATTTTAGGGCTGAAGAACTATTTATGCATCTTTGGAAACCTAAACAGAAAAAAGGATAAGAAAGACAAAACTGTACATAAACACACAATCCAGTGTGCAATCAAGTGCAGTTTGTCTTTTAATGAAGAGCTTCAAAGTGTTTGACGTATAATTATTCCTAGTACAAAGTGCTCTCTTTGATAAGTCTGTACGTTCCAGCTTCATCACAGATAAAGATCGTTAAAAGTAATCACTTGGTCCAAGGACATTGACATTTTACACATTTAAAATGTGTTACCAAATGGCTTTCTACGGATAATTACACAAATTTAATTCTCTCTCTTCTTCCTTCCTTCCTTCCTTCCTTCCTTCCTTCCTTCCTTCCTTTATCTCTTTCTTTTCTTTCTTTATTTTTTTTTAGATTAAGGCCTAAAATTCATAATGATTCCCTTTCCCTGGTTCCCCTATGTTGGAATTAAAGAAGTGTAACACCACACACAGCTACAATTTTTTTAATTATTTTTATTTTTCATTTTTTGATTATTATGTGACTAAATCATTTCTTCCTTACTTTTCTCCTGTCTAGTGCTTCTTACATACTCTTTCTTGATTTCTTTTAAATTCATGGCTATTCTTTTCTTTTTGCCTGTTTTTTTCTTTTAATAAAAATAGAATTTTTTCATATAAATTATAACCATATAGCTGTTGTGGTTTTCCTTTTCTCCCTCTATTGTTTTCAGTGCCTCCCTACCTCTCCTCTCATCTGGATGACCTCCTCTCTGTCTCTCAATAGAAAATAAACAGGCTTCTAAGGTATAATAATAAGATAAAATATAATAGAATAAGATAAAACCAAAATAAGCATGACAGAATAGGACAAAACAAGTAGAAGGAAAAGAGCTTAAGGTACAGGAAACAGAAATAGATGTAGAGACCTACTGTTTATACTGTTCCATCCTTTACACTTGGATGGTGTACTGGCTGGTTTTGTGTGTAAACTTGACACAAACTGGAGTTATCACAGAGAAAGGAGCTCCCCTTAGGAAATGCCTCCATGAGACCCAGCTGTAAGGCATTTTCTCAATTAGTGATCAAGGGGGGAGGACCCAGCCCATGGTGGGTGGTGCCATCCCTGGACTGGTGGTCCAAGGTTCTATAAGAAAGCAATCAGAGCAAGCCAGGGGAAGCAAGCCAGTAAGAAACATCCCTCCATGGCCTCTGCATCAGCTCCTATTTCCTGGCCTGCTTGAGTTCCAGTCCTGACTTCCTTTGGTGATGAACAGCAATGTGGAAGTGTAAGCTGAATAAACCCTTTCCTCCCCAACTTGCTTCTTGGTCATGATGTTTGTGCAGGAATACAAACCCTGACTAAGACAGATGGTATCTATCCTTCATGTTAATCCGTGTTTCTTGGATGTACTGGAAGGATTGATCTTGTTTTCATATCTGCTTCATTAGCCTGTGTTTTTCTACTGGGGGAATTGAGACCATTAATGTTGAGAGATCTCAATAAGCAGTGATTGTTGATTCCTGTTACTTTGTTGTTGTTGTTGTTGTTATTGTTGTTGCTGCTGTTGTTGTTGCCGGTGGTGGTGGTGGTGGTGGTGGTGGTGTGTGTGTGTGTGTGTGTGTGTGTGTGTGTGTGTGTGTGTCCCTTTTGATTTCTCATTCTGGGATTATTTATTCCTGTGTTTGCTTGGGTGTGGTTAACCTTTTCAGGTTGAAGTTTTTCTTCTAGCCCTTCTTGCAGGGCTGTATTTCTAACTAGATATTGCTCACGTTCAGTTATATCATGTATATCTGTTCTTCTAACAGAGCCTGCTCAGTCTGTACAGTGTTACTTGGATGTATGTTTTCAGGGGCTGCTCATCTGGTATTAGGTGAACCAGTTGGAGGGCTTTTCCCAAGACCATCTCTCGGTCTCAGAAGTCCTCAGTTGCCTGTAGTTCTTTGGGCTTCTGTTCCATCTTTGGAGACTTTCCTTGTCCTTCTGATGTCCATTGCCCTTGCTCAGCTCATGTTTGGCAGTCATGTTGGTGACACTCTACAGGTTTACGTTTTGATATTACTAGGAGACACAATTTCACACAAAACCCCTGATCCTCTGGCTTTTGACAATCTTTCTACCCCCTCTTCTGCAATGTTACCTGGGCCTTAGGTGTAGGAATGTTTAGTAGATGTAGCCATTGGAACTGGACTCCACAGCTCTGCAATTTGATTGATTATCATTTTTTTACAGTGGTCTCTGTCTATTATAAAGAACAGTTTCCTGGCTGAGGCATGAAGACTACACTTATCTGTAGGTATAAGGGCAATGTTTAGATTGTTGTCAGGAGTTGTGCTTTTTAATAAATTAGTGTCTGTAGATTCTCCTCCAATAATCAAGACCTTAGTAGCATTGAGTAGCTAGCCAGGTTTTCAGTACCAGACTTAGTTTCTCTTCTATTGATCCGGTCTTGAATCCAATTAGATCAAGGCCTACTACTGCACACCACTACCGCACATTCAGGGTTATCATGCCACAGTCTTTCTGCTTATTCCCATTCCTCTCTTCAACCCACAATATTCATTCCTGCATTTTTCCTGTATTTTCTTTAGATTTGGTTTGTTGGTTGTATGAATTTTCAGGCTGTTTATGTCATAGAAAGTTTTCCTTTCTCCTTCAGTCATGGCTAGGTATATTAGTCTAGCTCAGCTGTCAGAGTCTTTTAGTACTTAGAGCCATTGTTCTAGGCTCTTCTGGCTTTTGAATTTCCACTGAGAAATCAGCTTTTATTCTGATGAGTTTTCCTTTTTTTTCAAAATTTTATTTAATCTTTTTTTTTCACACTCCAGATTTTATCCCCCTTCTGGTCCACCCTCTGACTGTTCCACATCCCATCCTTCTCCCCCTCCCCCACTGCCCATCCCCATCTCTGTGAGGGTTTTCAAGTGATTTTTTTTTCCTCTTACAGTTTTCAATAAACTTTCTTTGATCAACTTAGTGTTTTAACTATGATACGCTATGGGAATTTTCTTTCCTGGTCTTATCTATTTGGTGTTCTTGTGCTTCTTGTATTTGTGCAGATGTGTCTTTCCTGAGTTTGGGGAAGTTTTCTTCTATGATGTTGTTGGTGATCTGGTCTATAACATTGACTTGGGATTCGTTTCTCCTTTCTATGTCTATAATTCAAAGATCTGGCTTTTCACAGTGCCTCACAATTCCTGTGTCTTCCTTTCCTGTGTTTTAATTTTTTCACATCCCTTGCTTATTTAGTCCTGGTCCTCTAATGTATCTTCAACTCCTTATACTCTCTCTTCTGCTTGCTTCATTACACTTGTAAGTCTTTCTTTTTGGGTTGTCCAGTTGACCTATTGGGTTTTTCAACCCCATTTTTATTCAGCTTGAATCCTCTTTGATGTTTCTATCACCTAATTGAACTCTGTTCTCAAATCTTCAATATCAATATGGAAGACGATTGTCTTTATTATTCCCGAGAGCCTTATGTTTGTGTTTGCCAGGGCATCACTCAGGCATTTGTTCTCCCTAAGTTCATTGAGGGGTGTGTGTGTGTGTGTGTGTGTGTGTGTGTGTGTGTGTGTGTGTGTATCTGTCTGTCTGTCTGTACGGGTTGGTAGTCGAAGTCTGGACAATGGCACGTATACATTGTGGCAGGTGTGAGTATGGAAAGTTTATTGGCTTATAAGACTGTCAGTCATTTTTCCTTCCAAACACACTTCTTCAGTCACGAAGTCACAGCTGGCATTTTATTAGACATCATCTTCATTTGACCAAAGTCTGCGGGATGGGATTAGTTTTTATCCAACTATACATCTGATACAGGAGTAGACTGTAGAATATAAAAGGAACTGAAAAAAACTGAACACCAAGAGAAAATAACAATTTAAAATGGAATATAGAACTAAACAGAGGGTTCTCCAAAGATGAACTGCAAATGGCTGAGACACACTTAAGGCATCCTCAGCTATGCTGGAAATGCAAATGACAACTACTTTGGGGTTTCATCTGGCACCAGTCAGAATGGCCAAGGTCACAAAGCCCAATGCCACCTCATGCTGGCAAGGCCCTATGCTGGCAAGGATTTGGAAAGAGAAAAACTTATTCATTGCGTTCATGTAGAGCACTGTGGAAATCGGTATTGCAGCCCCTCAGGAGGGCTGGAATAGATCTAAGTCCAGATCTAACTCTTGGACATGTACCCAAAGGACTCTACATCTACAACAGAGAGCTTGTTCAACCATGTTCATGTCTGCTATATTCATAACAGACAGAAATTGGAAACCGCCTGGATGTCCATCAGCTTGTGAATGGATAATGGGTATATTTACATAATAAATAATATTCATCTGTCGAGACAAATAAAATGTATATGTAAATGGATGGATCTAGAGACAATCATTTTTCATCATATAACCTAGACTCCTTACAGATTAATGTTAGCTTTAAGCTTCAGATGTGTGTGTCTCCAACACAATAACCAACCACAGAGGTGAGGTGGCCAGTTAGGAACCATCATGGATCTGGGAATCTTCCAAGGAAGGGTAAGTAGAAGCCAGTGTTATAAAGAGATAAAGTGGGAATTGGAATAGGGGGATCAAGTGGGAAGGGAGATGGTAGAGCAATGTAAAGAAGGAAATAGAGGTGGGGCAACTAATATTAAAGACCTTTAGAAAAACCACATGAAAACCTACTATAGCAGAAGCTTCCTAAGACTATAAAAGGAATTAAGTGGAGTCATTATATAATGGGGAGACAGTGTTTCAACTAGACCTCTTATGTTACCAAGTAAAGCCTCCCTTCTCAGTAACAGGTTCCATTTTGTTGAGTCATTGGACAAAGGCGTCTATAGACACCTCCTCCAAATATACAAGCTATTGGTTACCCTCCACAACCTGATCCCTCAGCCCTCATCAGAGAAGTTAACCCAGAGACCCACAACCATACATGTGCAGAGAGAGAGAAAGAGAGAGAGAGAAAGAGAGAGAGAGAGAGAGAGAGAGAGAGAGAGAGAGAGAGAGAGATCAGAGCACTCAATCCTAAATAGGGTGTCTTTATCAGGCCCCCTTCCTCGAGGCTCAAGGATCTATACAGGAGAAGAACCAGAGGTGGTGGATGGGTACAGGGAAACAGTGTCTTCCATACTCAGGGATCAGCAAGACAGATGCATCTGTGAACTCACAGAGACTATGGCAGTGTGCATGAGACCTGCATAGGTTCAAAGCCAGATGGGAGAGAGTAGACACAAAGTCCCACCACTGACCAAGAAGTTATGTGCAATTGATACCCACTGGAAAAGGATAATCAGTTTTCTCCAATAGAGTATCACTGGGCGTATCAACCACAGCCCAGGTCTAGGCACCATGCCAAGATGTAGTTGTCCAACACAAAACAGACTCCATGGTTTGTTTTTCTTTTTATTTCTGTGCCTTTTGTTTCATTCTGTTTTGGTTTGGTTTGGTATTTTCTGTTCTATTGAGTTTTGCTTGTTTTATTTTATTCTTTTTCTTTTGTGGGGAGGGAGAAAACACAGTTGAGTGTGCAGGAGGTGGAGATAATCTGAAAGGAGCTGAGGGAGGAGAGAGAAAATGCTCAGAATATATCGTTTGAAAAAATTAAGTTAAAAAATAAAGTAAGCAGAAAGTCATTTCATAGTTTTTCTAAGTTTGCTTCTTTGCCTGTTATCTAGGCTTATGCTAACTGGTGTGTATGATTGTTCATTAAAAATAAGTAAACATGGCTTTGCAGACACCTCTGTCTCCTGTCACCATTTGCTGTAGCTATGTTCTTCAATATCATGACCCATGGCAAGCCCTCCTCTCCTTCGAGCTGTTTGCGGACAAAGTTCTAAAGGCAGAAAACTTTTGTGGTCTAAGCACTGGAGACAGTGGATTTAGATACAAAGTTTCCTTTTTTCACAGGATTCATGTGTCAGGGTGGTGACCTCACACGCTGTAAGGCACTGGCAGGTCCATCTGCAGAGAGAAATTTGAGGATGAGAACTTTATTTTGATGAATGCAGGTCCTGGCATCTTGTCCATGGCAAATGCTGGACCAGACACAAATGGTTTCCAATTTTTTTTTGTTTTTGTTTGTTTGTTTGTTTGTTTGTTTGTTTTTATCTGCACTGCCAAGACTGAGTAGCTGGACAGGAAGCATGTAGTCTCTGGGATGCTGAAAGAAGCTGGGAGTATTGTGGAAGCCATGGAGAGTTTTGGGTCCAGGAATAACAAGACCAACAAGAAGAGCATTTCCGACTGCAGACAACTCTAATTCTTTTGACTTTCAGGCCTCTTACCCACCAGACCATTCCTTCTGTAATTCAGGAAAGCACCCTGCCCCATCTGTTCATAATACCCTGTAATCTCTTTTCTTATTGAAATTCTTTGGCTTCTGTATTTTCCTCATTCCCCTCCAAATATAGCTGGATTGTAGAGTTAAGTTTATGATTATAAATAAAAACTAAATAAGAAAAACATTAAGTAAATATGTAGTGGTTCTGTCCAGATCTGCTTTCTGTTGTAATAAAATATTAGAGACCAGGTATGACAGTCACTGTTAACTGTCACCAGAGTTTGGAATCACCTAAGGCCACCCTCCAGGCTTACCTGTGAGGGATTATTTAGTCCCTGGGAATTCCTGTGGGAAGAACCATCTTAAAGACAGGTAGCACTCTCTGAGCTTGGGTTCTGGACTATACAAAAGGGAGAAGCCCTCTCTTCTCCTCAGAGGCTGTTGACCACCTGCCCACGAGGAGAAAGGGATCAAAGGAGTGACTAAGGTTCAGTCATCCATGTGTATGGATGGAATGACCTCCTAAGACTGTTGCAATAAGACAGGTCTTCTTTATTGTTTCAGGGATAGGGTATGTAAGGGCTTTTTTAGGGGTACAGAGGGAAAGGGTTAATTGGTCATAGTATCGAGCAAGCAGAAAGGGCTGATTGGTTATAATACAGCATCTAATTATCATGGGGGCAGGAAGCCAGAGCGGAACTTGTGTGCTGAGTTATGCAGCCTTGCTGGGAGCTCTGTACAAGGTCATTTCAGACAAGGTCAACCACCTGTGTTCAGGGACACTCTCCAGACAAAGTCAGGCTCAGACAGGGAAACCCTGCTGAGCAAGGTAGTCCTCCATTTTGCACGGAGCTCAGAAAGCCATTCAGTCATGGGGTACTTCTCCCTAATAGCAGCAGGCTTCTCCAACAGCTGAGCACCAGGGTTCATTGTTTGGTGTCCTCTTCCTCCTGGTTGTGGGTGAGATGTGAGCAGCTGCACCCCGCTCCAGCTGCCTTGACTTCCCTCCAGGATGGACCGTCCCCTGAACTGAGAATATCATCCAACACTTTATTCCTTGAGTTGCCTTTGCACGGTATTTTATCACAGATATGGGAAACGAAGCTAACACACCAGATACTTGATACCCTGGGTGTGAGTTTCTTTAGTCACCAGGTCTGAAGTGCGGAGAGTCCAAGAGCTGCGGGTCTTCTCACTGTGTAACAAACTGTCAAGACAGAGAAAATTAGGACGTCTCTTCCTCTTCCTAAGCCATTATTACCATCTTAAGGGCCCTACTCCAATGACCTCACCTGATCCTAATTCCCCAAAGCCTCATGCCCAAGTATCACTAACATGTCAACCTGTTATTGAGAAAGGAAGGCAGGCTGAAATTATTGGGTCAAATCCGCATTCATGGGGACTTGAAGGTCACATTCCAATTACAGTACCAGGAACTGGAGTGTCTCAGAGACAGTCAGTCTTGCTATTATAGGCCCTGGGATGTTGCTAAGGTTTCTTAGTTTTTCAGAATCTTTGAACTTTGTGCATTCTTTTGCATACTGAATGTGTAGCTTTGGAAAGTTCGGGAATTAACAAAGGCCTTGCTATTCTTGTATTCGCCTAAGTCTCTTTGAGAAAGCAACACCTGTTTCTCAGAAGGGGAGGCAAAGAAAAAAATTGTAACTCGAAAAAACAAAACGAAAGATATTTTAGTTAGACTGTAGGTTTAACCACAGTGGCAGAGATTAATAATAATAACAATAACAACAACAACAACAACAGGAATGTTGCAGGGACTAGGAATATATGGCTGGGATTGGGCACAACTGTAACCCTGGCACTCAGTGGCTGAGGCTGGAGGATTGTGTGAAGTTTGAGGCCAGGTTGGGTTAGATACTGAGATTCTGTCTCCATGAAAGAAAGAATGAAACAGAAAAGGGATGTGGGAGAGAGATGGGTGAGAGAAGGTAAGGGAGAGAGGTGAAAGAGAGAGGGAGGAGGGAAAAGAGATGAGGGAGAGAGGGAGGAGGGAAAAGGGGTGGGGGCAAGAAAGGCACTGTTCCTGTCCGTTCTTGGTGGGTAGGATAGCAGTGGTCACATTCTGGTCTATGCACCCTCTCTGCTGGAAACTGTCCTATCCATGAACTCCAGAAAGGCTCACCGTTGTTTTGCTTTCTATGCCAGTGGGAAGGAAAGGGGGAAACCATGTTTGTTTACTAAGCTGCAAGAAGCTTGTAGCATGTTTCTGTGCATCAGCACTTAGTCACTGTTGTGAGGAACGTCAAGAAACAGCTTTGGTTTGGGGAGCCCATTCCTGCAGCTAACACTGAGTGAGGAGGGAGAGTGTGTGCTGGGAAGTGGGGGAGTCAGCCAGCAGGGATCGCTCCTTTGCACTCAACCATTGAAACTGATTCCTGCCTTTATCGCCAAGCTTCCCTTGGGCATATTTTGTCCTCTATGAAACAGAGCTGGTAAATGGGGATGGATGCTTTCAGGAAAGGGGAGGAATGAATGCTCTGTCAGGCTGTGTTGGGCAGCTCATGGAGGGTCTAGAGCCAGGCTTGCTCATGGGAATTTAGCATCTGTGTGGACATGTGTGCTGGGCAGTGGCTGCTGCAGAGCTTCTCGCTGGGCTCAATGGGGTTAACAGACTAAAAGGCACTGGGAGCTTGGGAGATGCCGTCCAGCTCAAACCTGATCATCAGGTTAAAAGTGAGCATTTTCTTCCAGCACAACCGGATGCATCAGAAATGCCTGGGTACCCAAGGTTCAGGGGCTTTGTGGCTATGTGAATGGGATGTCTGCACAGGTGACCACAGTAAGTAGAGGACACACAGTGACTTTCGAACCATGAAAACAGAATTTAAGGGTCATTCGTCACTTCCCTGCCATTTGCCACAGGCTTCATGTCCTCCCTCTTGTGCAGACAACTGGTCCCTGTATCGTCCGTCCGGGAAGTAGTCCTGGGTCTTTATGGTCCTTTTGGCTTAGAGAGGAATTTGGAGACTTCTGTTCTCAAGAGCTATGTTACTTACTTTTGTTTTTGTTTTTTTTCCCCCCAAAATACCTGACAGAAACAACTGTTGGCACAGGACTGTGTAGTGGGGACTCCCCATGTGGTGGCTGACAGGTAGCAGGGCTGGAGAAAGCGATGGAAGAGTGAATTAAAGTGAATTACATCGAACAGCCCAGTGCTTTCTGGTAAAGCTGCACACCCTAGGAAATGCAGTGATGCAAATGAGGAGAGGGAGGTGAAAACAGGAGGCGCTTTTCACATTCAAACCATCTTAGGGGCTTTAGATGGATGCTTCTGGATAGACAGCCACAAAGGCTGTTATCACACTGAGCTAGTACACTGGGTATTGTTGTCTAGAAGTCCATTCCCTCCTGTTGTGCTCATGGGCACACAATGTTCAGGTCTCTCCTCAACCCTCCCCAGAAAGGTATATAATATATAAAAGTGTGTGTGTGTGGTGTGTGTACATGCATGTGTGTATATGTATGTGTGTTGTGTATGTGCATATGTGTATTGTGTGGTTTGTGTGTGCACATGTGTGTGTGCATGTGTACACGTATAGTGTATGTATATGAGTGTGTATGTGTGGTGTGTGTGTGCATGTGTATGTGTGTAGTTTGTGTACATATGTATGTGTGTGCATGTGTGTGTGTATATATATACATATGTGTGCTTGCTTCCTCTGCATTCAAATGTAGCCAGTGGGTTTTCTGGACAGAATACTTAATATTTGAGTTCTCTGCTTTAGTCTTTGGCAGATATTTGCATATAAAATTGGGGCTGGTTGAGACAAGTTACTTTTTCTACTGAAAGCTTAAAGTGATGTCTGACTTTTAGAAAGCAAACTTTTAAGTGCTAAGTCCATGCAGAAGAGCGATTTATCTGAGTTCTAGCCCCTCTGCTTTCTAGTTTTCTGAATTTGGAAAAACGATGTCTTCTCCCATTGCTGTTCCGTGTTTGAGCGCTACTCCCAGAATGTATGTTCTTTGAAGCAGACATACTTCTCTTTGCCACCATACCCCTATAAATAGAATGTCACTTTGCTCATGACATTCAATAAATAGCAGTTGAATAACTCCGTCAAGTGGAAATAGTAATCCTGTCTCATGGGACAGCTACAGAGCCTGAGTAAGAAAGCACAGCCAAGTCCCTGGGCTGGGACCTCTGAGGGTTTTACATGTGACTCAACATTTCATAATTCTCTACATCTTTAGTGTTAAATGACTGAAAAATATGGCTTAAATAAGTTTTATGTCCAATATTTTATGATTTGGGGCTCAAGCCCAGGCTTTGTGCATGGTACACATAGGTTCTGCTACAGTTGCAGCCCCAGGGCCTCCATAGTCAGTTTCCCAGAAGCCACGGCTATGTACACCACCAGGAAACCCACCAGGTCTCCTCTTACTTTATTCTTGTGGCCTCTGTACATGGACGGTTCCATCATTCACTAATGTCCACCGAAACTGTGTTCATCAAGTTCATCCATGACTATGACACTGCTGAACTCTGACCCTTCCCAGTCAGCCCGTGTCCTGACATTTCTTTGCCTTGCTCAGTGTCCAGGATGCTCACACATCCTCAGCTTCCTGCTTCCTCCATGGAGCCTCCTTCTTAGCCCCCTCTGTTCTTGTCAGCCTCTTAGGCTGAGGACCACAGGTCCCTAGCCTTGAGGCTGTGTCTGCTTTCTCTCTGTGTTAGTTTGTTTCCTAACTGAGACATCTGAGGAGACTTTGATAATGTAATTTTTATAAACATTATTTAGAGTGTTGACAGTAGATAACAAACACTGCACTTACCATGACGTTATGTCCCAATAAACCCATTGGGAAATATTGTAGGAGGACCATGAACTACATATGTCTGCCATGCAGACGTGATAGATCGACAGCATAGCACTCAGACTGCAGACTTGTTTTCCCTTCTGCTCTCAGAGATTCCTGTCACTGCCCATTGTGCCAAAAGGATGCTACCATGCCATTCCTGTACCAGGAAAGATCAAAAGTCAAGAAATATCAAAAAAAGTCAAGATTCAAAGTGTTTTGTACTAATTGTGCACCACTTTCACAACAATATAAAATAAAATAAAATAAATAAAAAACAACCTATTACATTGTTGAATCATCTTTAAGTTAAGGACCATCTGGGTTCTGGTGTTGGAAACTGGGGGATCCTGGCACCCAGAGAGGGTAGCAGAATGTGTGAGCTGCTGGCTAGGAACTGTAGACAACACACTGCTCCACAGGACTGCAGAGACCCATGGCTGAAGAATCCTTACTTGATGATGTGCCCATATACAGAGTCCAAAGACAAGTCAGACATCTCATCAATGAAGTCCAGTGAGCCAGGCTCCCGGAGTGAGGGTGCAGATCGCCTCTGTTTCCAGTCCTTGCAGAGTTTCTTCTCTATCGGGCTGGCCTGACAGTGTGGTGGTGACCAACTAACTTGCATAGTTCTCATTTCAGAAAGGATTGTCACAGAGAACAGTACTCACAATGGGAGTTAGTAGATACTTAGAAAAATCAAGTTAAGGCTTTCGTGTCTGTTATGAGTTTACTAAGAGATCGAAATCACGGGTCAATGTTGCCACTGTTGTTCTACCTACTGCTTTGAGCGCAATTCTCACATCCTTAAGAAATTACCTAGGGTTGAGTATCTTGTAGACAAAGCCACAATTCCTCATCCATTATCAATGGGTAGAGGCTGATTCTTGACTTAAGTTTTGTGCACCATGAAGTATGCCAAAAGTATGTCAATGGAGAGGAGGGAACAAATCTCTCTCTCTCTCTCTCTCTCTCTCTCTCTCTCTCACACACACACACACACACACACACACACACACACACACACACACACACACACACACACACACACACACACACACACACATTTTTTCAAGACATGTTTTCTCTATATAGCCCTGGCTGTCCTGAAACTTGCCCTGTAGACCAGACTGGTCTTGAACTCATAAGAGATCTGCCTGCCTCTGTCTCCTGAGTGCTAGGATTATAGGCGTGTGCTACCACGTCAGGTGTTTTTTGTTCTATAATCTTGTGAGCATTGCTGTTTTGCCTACATGCTCGTCTATGTGTGGGTGTCGGATCCCTGGAAATGGAGCTACAGACCGTTGTAAACTGCTATGTCCGTGCTGGGAATTGAGCCCAGTCTATTCTGAAGGAGCAGACAGTGCTCTTAACCATTGAGCCAATTCTCTAGCCCCACTAATAATATTTTTTTAAAAATCAAATCAGCATTACGCTGACCCAGCTTTAATGTCACTGAGCAGGAACACAAAACCTCACACCATGTACAAGGCATTAAACAGGAAATAGACCCCAGGTCCTCAGGATCCTCCCCTTTTATTGCGTGTGAGCATTTCAGCTGTAAGCTCACATCAGTAGCCTTGGGGCTCAGTGGTGGGATGGCGGTGGCAGCAGCAAAGATTCAGAGCGGTTGATGATTTTGGAAAGTTACTAAAAATCCAGTTATAATCCATTCTCTGAGGACAGGTCAGCAAGCCAGTGTCTCCTGGAGGAAACACCAGGACACAGTGTCTCAAAGAGAGGCTTCGGAGCCATTTTCCCTTCTTGCCCTCGAGTCCTCCCTTCCCTGGCCCTGCCAAGACTTGTGTGTGGTCATCACTGTGAGTGAAGGCAGGTGTGGCCCTCTCCAGAAGCCACAGAAGTAATGTGATCCGATGCATGTCTGTAAGTTACCTTGAGTTGGTGCTCTGTTGGCTTGCCTGTTGCATTTTCATGTAGCACTAATGAGGAGCTCTGGTGCATACGATGGCAGGTGGTGGTGTGACCATGTAGAACACACCAGTTTCAATGATTCAGAACTATGCATGTCTCTGTGGGGAGGAAGAGAGACTGGGTGAGCTCATTTTGGCATCCAACAAGCTCCCCAGAAACGGTCAGAAAATTGAAAGGGAATCAGACCACTGGCTTATTGACATGTAGTAAAATGCGTCTAAATGCTTTTCAATGACCTGTGTACAAGTGGAGAAAGGACAAGGTTGTCATTGGAAAAAAATACCTGCTATAATCCCTCTCTAATGAGCAGCTGCACTCATGTCTGGGGGCACACCGTCATTTTGTCTCTATCACACTGAAAGCAGTGGCTGGGGCAATCGATTCCACAGAGCATCTGTCAATTCAGTTAAGCAACCAGTGGGCAGGGGAAACCCAGCAATCAATAACCGTGGCCTCCCTGAACGGATGGGTCTATTGGTTGACTTGTGTGTGCAGTTGCTGCCAAGCCTGTGAGGTGTTTTGAGGACCTATAGGCCACAGACTGGCCCTGGGGAAAGCTTACTGTGTGAAAACTGACACAGCAGGCTTACCAAGGATGGTGGCAGGGCTTACTGTGTGGCACAGGCATTGTCCTCGTGACCCGCAATGGCCTCTGGAGAGCCCTGGGTGCCTGCTGTTACCAACTTCCCAGAGCTGAGCATCAAGCAGGATAAACACGTTATATCATTGTCACTTACTTCTGGCAAGTTGGACATTTTTTTCCCTCCCTCCTCTCACTACTTGAAGAACAAAGAGAAAGTCCATTAACCAGTAATGAGAGGCAGGGTCAGGGACCCTCTGATCATTGCAGTGATGCTGATCTCAGTTGTCTGCCTCTAGATACTCCTGTAAGGGAGTCTCTTGATCTGGTTATTTGGTGTGGAAAGACTCACTCTGGTGGCAGGAGACAGAGGTGAGAAGGGAAGTTGTAAATTTTGTCTGCTTGCCTTCCCATCACACTGTTGAGTTCGTCTACTCTTCTGTCATCACAACATGCCGTCACTGACACCAGGCCTCCAATGGGAAAGTGACCAATGGCTTTCCGGAAATCCTCTGTGCCTTTGATGCCAGGTCGGGACTGTTAAGACACACGGCCTTGTGGACTAAGCTCTTCTATTTTCTCAGCCTCTCTGGTCTGAAGATAGACACTGCTGGACTACCCATACTGTATCCTGTGGCCAAACTAACACACACACACACACACACACACACACACACACACACACACACACACACACACACACACACTCATTCCATCCTTGGTTCTGGTCATCTAGAGAGCCTGAATACAACTGCCAAGACCCAAATCCTCTCGAGGATATCCTCCATCCACCTGCAACGACTCAAAGGAATGGTCTGAATATTGGCACATCCTCTGGAGTCAGTTTTCCCCTCTGCAGAATGGCTTTAATTAGTGTACAAAGTCCACTATATCAGGCCTGAGACAGTGTAAATGCAGAAAAGCCAGATTTGTCTAAAATTTAGATTTTTATTTATTTTTATGTGTATTGGTGCCTTGCCAGCCTGTTTGCCTGTGTGCTACTTGTATGCAGTGCCTACGGAGGCCAGAAGAGGGAGCCCTTGGAACTCACGTTATAGATGGTTTTGAACTGCCGTGTGGGTGCTGGGTATCAGACATAGGTCCTCTGAAAGGGCAGCCAGTGCTCCTAATCATAAAAACACTACTACTGGGGATGCTCAGTTGAAGTCATACCCATGGTGGGTCAACTGTCCTCATCCACCTGTGGACCTGGTATTGATGGCCTTGACTTCTCCCCTACAATTGAGTTTAAATGAGCATTGGCCCAGGAAGCAGCTCCATTGTGAAAAATGGGGACTTCCTCCATTTCCAGAGAAGCATCAGGTGACCTCCACAATCAGTTCTCTCTCTCTAATTGTGGTAAAAGCCACCGTCTAATCCTTGCAGTGATCTTAGAATGTCGGAATCTTTTCCTTCGTTTTACCATTGATTGTGTAAATTAAAGTGATCTTACAAGCACATGGTGAATAAGAGTGCCCCGTTTGCTTCAGATTGCCCATGTAATCCACTGTACAAACGAAGCTAACACATCGCTGTAATCTGCGGTCGTGCATTCTTCCATGCCCCTCGCTCTCAAACAAGAGGTGTGCCTTTGGACCCTCGGGTGGAGGACACAGGCTCTGGAGTTACAGTTCCAGTGTTCGAGCCCCAGCTTCTCATTTCTTTGCTGTGTAAACTCAGCAGAATTTCTTGACTCTCTGAGCCTAAATTCTTCCCCTTCAGAAATGGGGGTAATGGTAACCATCTCACAGAGGTGTCTGGGGCTAATCTCTGTAGAGTACTGACCACATACTGGCCTGAGTAAGGTTATAGCTCACGTCAATTATGCTGCTGAGTGACACTGTAGGCTCTCAGGTGTCATCCTTTGAGATGTAAAGTAACACTGCGTAGCCCAGCCAAACCCCCTTTGTCTTGGCCTTTAGATAAGAGAGACCAAATTCCCACTGTCTGGAAGATCTCATGGGTCTGGTTTGCTTCTTCTGTGAAGCTTTATTCTGGGCTCCAGGCCAAGAGGAGGGGTTGAGACCCATTGTCCTGTCAGACCTCAGATCTCACCACTGTTGTCCTCAAGTGAGTGAAGAACGCATTAATGATAAACTTATCACCATCACCAATGTGGCGCTGTCACTTTAAGAAAAGAAAATTATGAAGCACTTTCCCTTGCTGCCATTTGACCAAGAGTGAGCCCAGATTTGAATTCTCTTATTTTTTTTCTCCCTGTGTCTTCTGTCCTCCCTGTCTGTCTGTTGTAGTCTGATCTGTGCCTATCTGTATTCTGTCTTTTAAATTGTGCCTATGTCTGTATCAGTGTGTGTCCCTGACAAAGTGCTTCGCTTAATCTTTTAGTGAAACCCATACATTGCATGGGGAAGTAATGAAAGATAATTCATAGAAATCCCTAACAGAGTTTACAAGGAATTAAGTTACTGCCTCCAAATGGCCCAGATAACAAACAAACACTATCAAGCAACATATATATTCTGCTCTCAGCATTCATGGTAGATATTCATTTTATAAAGCCACTTTGAGCTCGTTGGATATTTTCAGCATTTATTACCGTAACACACACACACACATACACACGCACACAACATGCACACACACACACACTGTCAGGAGCATGGAAAGAGCACATAATTTATGATTGTAACTATGCATTAGCTTAGGTTGTAACAGAAAATCAAAAGCAAGTAAGATTGTTACACTGTTTTCTTAAAGCAGTAAAATAAATAGGCTGAGTACACAGTAGGCTTGCAGTCTTAAGAGACCTCACAATGTATTTTTAACTCCGGCTGTGAGGTCCAGCAAAATTTCCAGTCTCTTAAAATGTAAGAGCTATTTTTATCATAAATGTTTTTTTCATAAATTGCCACAAAAAGGAGAAGCTTTTCTGGTTTTGGTGACAGTTTCTGTATCTTGTGAGCCATACGGGCATCTGGATCTTTATGGAGGCTCGGCTCTGACAACTGCCCCTTCTTGATCCCCAAGGAAAAGGTGGTCCTTACAGAAGCAGAGTTCCCCTTCTGAAGTCACTCATACTGGGCCTCAGCAGAATCACTTTGCAGACATCTGGTCTGGGAAGTCAGAAATGTTCATGTTAATCTAGCTGGAGCTTGAGAGGGAGAAATGTAGTCAGAGCGTGGGCAGACATTTTCTGCCATGTGCACTGGGAGTGTTCTGAAGGAAAAGAGAGCAGCATGCATTCACTACCCTTCTCTCTGCTGTGACTAAAGCAACTTGGGAGGAAGGGTTTGCTTAGGGTCATAGTCTGAGAAGGGTACGGTCCATTATAGAGGGGAAGGTATGGTGCTAGGAGTGAGATGGGATTGCTCACATCCAATCTACCATCAGGAATCGGAGGGTAGACACGAAGTGGGACAGGCTATAAATATTAAGTCCCCCACCCAGTGACCCACTTCCTCTGGAGAGACTGTACTTCCTAAAGGTTTACAACCTCCCCAAACAGTGCTACCTGTTGGGGACCCAGTGTTCAAACACACGAGGCTATTGGGAGATTTCACAGAGAAATCACATCATAAATGCTCAGATAATAGCAGAGAAGAGAAACATAGACTGGAAAAGAGCTGTTGCTATGGGGCCAGGGTGACCATATGGAAATGGTCCCTCAGGCTTGAGTTAGAGGAGGTGGGTCTCCACCACTATCACCTCAGGAGTGCTCAAGGATATACTTGAGCAACTAAAAGTGCACTGGACCGCCCCCTGCCCCAGGGAGGAGCTCTTTTTACCTGATGTTCACTGTGCCCTAAGCATTTGCTGTATCTTAGCCTGACCCCTCGTCTCCCTAGATTTTAAGTTCCTCGTATTTACAATATTGCCTGACTTATTTGTATTTTAGCGTTTCCCTAGTAGTTGATATTTATGTTTCTGTGGACCCCCTTTTAAATTGAGTGTCATCAAGGAAATACTCAGGAATCATTCAGGTCTGGCAAAGAAATACACATATTTCTAAATGCATATTGGAGTGAATATGCTACAATTGGTGCTCGTTAGTTTGTTGTCAACTTGACACAAACTAGAGTTATCTCAGACGAAAGAACCTTAACAAGGCATTGCCTCCCATTATGTTGGCCTGTAGACAAGTCTGTGTGGCATTTTCATTGATGTGAGAGGGGCCAGCTCACTGTGGGACGTGTCACTACTGGGCAGGCGGTCCTGGGCTGTGTAAGAAAGCAGACTGAGCAGCCAGGGGGTTGCAAGCCAGTCCACAGCATTCCTGCAGGGGTGCTGCTTCTGTTCTTGCCTGTAGAGTCCTGCCTTGAGTCCTGCCCTTTAGTGGCCGACTATAACCTGTAAGAGACACAAATTCTTTCCTCCCCATATTGGTTTTCAGGAGTGTTTTATCACAGCAACTGAGAAAACTAAGTCATTTTCTCTGACACTGTTAAAGGTAAAGAATATCTCTGTAGTGCCTGAAATCGCAAAGTGGTTTCTACTCTAACCTATGAGCTCCCTGCAGGCAGAGACTGTGACTCAGGCCAGCTCTTTATCCACAGCTCGGAGCCCAGCCCAACAATTGTCCTTTATAGTATCTGTCATGTTCAACTGACATTGGTGTCATTGGCTGCAGGTAAGGCCCTTGGCTACAGTGCTATTGCTCTCTCCTTGGTGCCTTAAACAGAGCTGTTGCTTAGCATGTGTTCAGTTCATCTTTATGAATGCATGCATGCCTTGGTAAGAGGAGACAATTCCAGAAGGAGCTATAGGTGGAAGTCCTTTAAGTCCTTTGTTTTCTAGGGCTGGTGTCAAGTGAGACTGACCTGATGACTTGTACATACCCTGGCTGTGGAGTTGGAACTGGCTACAGAACTCACACAAGCCAGTTGAAAGTGTCAACGTTTGCTCAGAAACTAGGAGTTCCTCTAACCTAGCTACTCCATTTCTGAGTATGTTCCCAAAGGACTTGAAGTCAGTGTCTCAGACAGATACAGCACACATGCTCACAGCAGCTGTTGGTGTGACAAAAAGGGTAAACAGTATGTGACATTCATACACCATCAAAAAGAAGGAAACTCTGACCCATGCCATCGCATGGATGAGCCTCCAGGCTATCAGGTTAAGTGTAGCAAACAATCCATAGATATACCAATCCTGTATGAGTTCACATATCTGAGGTGCCTAGAAGACTGAGATTCATAGAGGCAGAAAGTAGAGCTGGGGCTACCAGGAGTGAGCAGAGGAGAGATGGGAATTTACTGTTTCACAGGTACAGACACTTTGGTCATGGGGCATAGAGACATCAAGCTGAAGCTTCATCTACACTACCTCAACGCTGTTCCAGAAAGCGATATGCAGGTTAAAAGTCATGAGCAGTCTTACCTACTTATGAACCTGCAAGCTACAGTAATAACCTGCCAGGCAACCCATGCTCTCTAGTGCAATCGTGCACAGCTGATAGGATGTAATCAAATGCTCTCTGACTGGATTTGAGAGCCATTCCATGAGGGAACTCATGCCTGGTTCTGTAAGCCTGGTCAACAGTCTTTGGGTTGGGTAGCATAGACTCTAATGGGAAACAGACCTTTACTGTTCTCTTAAACAGTCAAGTCATCAAACTGCCTTCTAAATCATGTTTACACCCACAGAGAGCATTAGGCCCAGCTTTCCAGAGGCACCTACTGCAGTAAGAAGCTGAGATAAATGTTGGTGGAGCTTGGCTCCAGCTGTAATCCCTCTCCAAGGCTCAGGGTATAGCAAGGAAGAGAGGCAGAAGGAATGTCAGAGCAGAGATGGGAAGATGCATGGCCTAAAGATGTCTTCTGGGCATGGCCTAACCCTTGCACTCTTGAATGCACTGCAGATGTGGCTATCTGCACAAGACTTGCACAAGATTGGACCCCTTGACATTTCATCAAGGATGAGGGAGGGGCTCGCGAAGTCCCACCCCTCCCAGAGGGACCATGGGCAATTAGGTATTGTTGTTGAAGAGGTGTGACTTTGTTCAGTGGTGTATAAGTTGCCTGTGTTCCACTGAGTAGCGTCTCATTTATATTTGGGCAACTATAATTAAACTTGGTGAACAATGTAGGCTTGAATTTTTCAAAACCTACTTTTATAAAGGTTCTTAAATGCCCACCAACCAGAGGTAGGGGAGAAGAAAGGTTAATAAGAAATGGGAGGTGGACCTGTTTAGAAGGACATGTTCGGGACAATTCCAGTCTTTGTTGTCAGGATATCAGCAGTTTAGTCCAAAACACCAAACACGAATCAGTAGCAGAGGTTTGATCCAGAAAAAACTTTGGGGCTCTGCTGAATCAGCACAAGTCCGAGGAAGTAGCAAGAAGCAGGCAGAAGACCACGAGAAGTTCTTGGGCGCGTTTCTCTCTGTGAAGATAAGAGAAGATCAGCAAAGACAAGCAAAGCATTGTGAGGTGAGCCCAACCACTGTCTGTTGGGTTCTACTCACACTCTGTCCAAACATCACATGTCCTCTCAAGTGTCTGCTCCAGCAAAAACATCCTCTCGTAAGACAGCTTCCAGAAAAAACATCATATGACACAACCGAGCTTCCAACGAAACCAGAAATTTCCACTTCAGGACAACATATAAAAGAAGACATGAAGATAGAGAGTGACTGCTTGAGAAAAAAAAGTGCCAGCAAGGGAGGAAGGGTCATGAGGGGGAGGGAGGAAGATATGA